>NW_027188479.1:0-21392 GCF_041381155.1 Argopecten irradians | reverse complement strand
ATATGAGTTTCATACTCATTGTATAATAAAGATGGCCTTTATTTTAAGCTAAATGTATGCAAGCCTCATCCACAGACGACACTCTTCAGCCTCCCGCTGTGATATACAGATTTACTTGTGTCCGGTCGGCTAACCTGGTCATCGGAAGCAAGGACGAATAAATCCTTGTCGGAAGATAGTTCTGTGGACAGTTATATAGAATATTGTCCAGAAGCCGTCAGCAGGATCTGTATCTGGCGGTTCTTCATATACGGAATTTTGTTTTCATTAATAAAATTCTCGCAATAGTACGGACGGATTTTATTTCGCCACGTGCAAATATACCCTCTACTGCTTCACATTTTCATAGCGACGGCTGTCCCAGATCATAGCCGAGGGCGTTTACCTGTAGCCTTTTGTCAAAATATACGTGTGCAGTTAGTTTTAGTACATTGGTTTTCGATAGGATCAAACTTTAGAACGGTTATTGTAATACGCATTATCCAGATTATCGAGGTTGTACGACTGTACAGATAAACATTTATGCTTTCAATTTAGATACAGGTTTTGGTTCATTTAGCAATACAATTAAAATTTTGATGATGAGTGTTATATCGGTAAGACGTTGTATTTTGGTAAGTAATAATAGAACACCGTACATAATAGGTACATGTTCATATTATAGAATGAATTTTCGCACATATGTTTGCCGATGCAATTTTGTTAAATATCTTGTAGAAATGATTCGGTATGTTATTCTGGTATGGACTACGATGTCTGGGCGTGTTAGTGTTTTTATATTCCTCATCCGGAACTCCATTTTGAGGGACGGAATGTTCTTCTATGAATAAAATTAACGCAATATTCCGGACGATTATGTCGCCATGGACGTGCCGAAAAAATCCAATTGATACTTCTGTGATCATTACAATATACCCAATGACAATAACATTTTTATTCTCATTGACTGAAGTTTACAGTGCAATGAATTATACATATCAATTTTACAATGAAGTCAATACGTAGTGATTTCTTTTGCGCACGCATCTCTATATACAGTTACAGTATATATGTATTTTTACAGATAAGATACAAAATAGTAGAATAGATGCACATCAAATATTGTTACGTTTTCTGTTACATAATTGAATAGAGTACCGCTTTATTTTTTAATATTGTTATTATTATTTTTGTTTCTTTTGACCTCTTGTCACATATGTACATATATGTCATGAGTGAATATTAAAATCTTGAAATCTGGAACCGCTTGACACAGTGTGTGTTGTCATAGCGACAGCTGCCCAGATCATATCCACCTGTAGAACTTGCCAAAAATGTACATGCTTCTGTGGGCAGTTATCCTTACACTGTATTACGTTTTTGATGTGTGTTACTTAAGTTACGTAAAGTTCGCGTTTCAGATTAATAATTATTTAATAAAATTTAAGACATATCTTCTAAATCTTCCGTCCTTAAAGCAAGTGATAAACGTTGTAAAATTTAATAAACTTAACAATGGTGTTTCGTTTGACTCGATAAGACAAGTATTTGTTGAGAAAAAACGGTTTTTATTCCCGGTTCATAGGCGTCTGGCGTGGTGTTTAGTAATGTAAAGAGACAGTCACGAATCCTTCTCACTTATAAATCCTTGATATAGTGTAGAGAGACATCTCACATTACGATACATTTACATCAGTCATATATATTTTTAACTTTCATATCATAATTTCATACATTATTGCATTGTAACATATACCATTAATATATTATTGTCACATTGTGTATCTATGATACACAACACGTTTTAACACTACATTACTTACAGTAAAACTTGATTTTTTTTAGTAAAAAATGTTGTTATGTGAACCTTGCGTTATGCATTTTCGTTATGAAGGTGCTTGGAAAAAACAGAAACATATTCAAATGGATAGTTTGTCTCCAAGTTAAAGATTCAGAGTCATGCACAACTGATACGCATACAAGGTGATCCCTTTAGACTATGTATTTTAGCCTTAGTTCAATAACAATACTTCATAATATATTCATATAACCATATCATCATTATAATTGAATATATATATATACATGTAGTTGTAAATTATCATAGCCCCATATTAGAAATACTACACAATAAAACAGCTCACTGCCGGTGATGACGTCACATTCAGTTATTCCCCAAATCAGCGTGAGCGGCCGATTCCCTGATCGCATGAGTCGGGTAGAAATCGAGCAATTGTGAGGTTTCGACATCATTGTCAGGAAATTAAACAGAATTACATGTCAAAATATTATTTTCCGTTCCGTGTAGAACATTTATAAGCGAGTTAACATGAGCGAGGTACTTGGACAGCGGTATCAGTCCAATTTGATAGATATATCAAAATGATGTTCGGATCAGTCTGGACTGAGATTTAGATAGCATATTATGTAAATTTCTGTGTAATAAAAATAGTATAATGTAACACTATATTTTTACGAGTAAAATCACAAAAAAAAGCATGAATATATCTAGAATGCGTGTTTTATTTCAAACTTCTGCCATAACGATGCAAACACGGCACAGTTTATAATTAAAAATAAAATGTGGACGGTTGTCAGTTATGTTATATTGGAGTAACAGTACCGAACTAAACCGAAAATAATATGTATATCTATATTGTTGCCTTTGAAACTTTATCCATAACGTTTACTAAAAAGCAGAAATACATCAATGATATTTCTGATATATGTTTCTAAATTACAGTACATATGTATAAGTGTATATTTAAATTCATTATTTCAAAATTTTATTAAATCCTTAAAATAGTATATTCATTGTCGATCCTTTTGTATATCATACCGAGATTTAATAGTATGATGTATGAACATTTATCGTATAATCCAAAAAGTAACCACATTTAGTGTTCAAATGAAAAATGAAATTACTTGTATACAGGCATTAAAAATAGATATAATATCTTGTACCTTTTCAAAAATACACTTAGTGATTTATTTAAATAAGCGTATTTAGTCTGGTAATACTGTAACCCTTCTTGTATGACTATACATGTAGATTCGGAACGGTAAAAATACATGCTTAACATTTTTACTAATACCTTAGAAATTACGGGAGATTTCTGAATGCCACGATTCCGTAATTACAGTTCTAGACTGGAATAATTTTTAAGGTTGAATCTTTAGTTGAAATAGTTCTTAGAACCATTTTTGTTTCTGAATAAGTCAACTTCCATTATTGTTTTACCTGTGTACGACATATATATATATGTGACATATATATATGTAATATATATTCCTAGGTATGATCAGGGATATTTTATTTCCATTTGCTTTTACATTTTCAATTTAAAAATGGAGGTGACAATAAAAAACCTAGAGCATAGATTACGGGGTTTCCATAATTTAAATCACAATCCAATTAACGGATGTCCTAACCTGATTGACAGTACCTCAGACTATTAACTGCTAAGCGTAATTATAAAAAATTAGAATATAAACTAAAACGGGAGTATAAACGGTATGAAGGAAATATGTTGGAGCTTTTGAAAAAGAGTAACCCGAGACAGTTTTTCAAATTATTTAAGAAAAATAAAACGAACAGAGTTAACTCTACACTCGACATAGACGACTTTTATCTACATTTTAAAAATCTAATGGATGCTAACAATGGCGAATGCTCAGACCTTCCTGAAGATGATATGGAACCTGTGTACGAAAATCTTGACTGCAATATCTCAGCCCAAGAAATAATCAGTGCTATTAATAATTTGAAGTTACATAAAAGTTGTAGCGAAGACTTAATAATGAATGAAATATCCATTCATGGAAAAGATATATTATTACCATATTTGGAAAGATTGTTCAATTCTATTTTTAGATCTGGGTTTTTCCCCGAGTCCTGGTCACAATCTTGCATAGTTCCGATTTTCAAGAAAGGATGTGTTAACGAGACAAACAATTATCGAGGTATATCTATTGTAAGTTGTTTCGGTAAATTATTTACTACTATTTTGAATAATAGAATTATGAAATGGGAGAAAGAAAATAGTATTTTAACAGATGCACAATTTGGATTCAGAAGGGGGTCTTCAACTTTAGACGCCATATTCGTATTACAAACTTTAATTAATAAGAAACTAAGAAATAAGGAAAGACTTTATTGTTGTTTTATAGATTTTCGAAAAGCATTCGATTTTATTGATAGAGGAAAGTTATGGAGTAAACTGATTAATTATGGAATTAGGGGAAAGTTTTTTAAAAATCATATTTTCATTATACGAAAATGTTAAAGCCTGTGTAAAACTCGATGGCCATTTGAGTCAATGCTTCCCGAACAGAACCGGACTCTTACAAGGGGAAATGTTGTCACCTGTACTTTACTCAATGTATGTTAATGATTTTGAAATGAGTTTTATTAATGATAATTGTCCTAATATTGAACTACAAATGCTTAATTTGTTCCTATTAATGTATGCTGACGACACGGTCCTATTTGCCAATAGCCCAGAAGGTTTGCAATGCATGTTAAATTCATTATTAGATTATTCTAGACGCTGGAAACCTGGAGGTTAATGTCGAAAAAACGAAAATTATTGTTTTTAGAAACGGTGGTCACTTACGAAGTAATGAATCATGGAAATATGACAACATGAATGTAGAAATTGTTGACACGTTCAAATACTTAGGTATGCTTTTTTAATTACAACGGTAAATTTACAAAAACACAGAAACATCTTGCAGAACAAGGTAAAAAGGCATTATTTGCATTAGCATCTTCCTTTAAAAATCATTGTTTGAATGTTGAAACATATTGTTCAGTTTTTTGATTCACATGTAAGTAGTATTCTATGTTATGCAGCCGAAATTTGGGGACTACACAAAGCACCAGATATAGAAAGGGTACACTTGAATTTTTGTAAGAGAATTCTAAAAGTTAGAAAATCTACAAGTAATGATTTAGTATATTGTGAACTAGGTCGCTTACCAATGTATGTAGTTAGAAAACTAAGAGTGTTTAGATATTGGTTAAAGCTCAGAAATACGGATAACTTGATTGTGAAAACTTGTTTCGATGATCGCGTGAACGAAAATGACGAGTGGATAAGTAATATTAAGAATGAATTAGCATTATTAGGACTCGGTTATATGGTTGACACTTACATTCCTGACAACGTTGCTTTTCAAATAATAAAACAGAGACTAGTTGATAGCACTAAGCAAAACATCTTAGCAAAAATATCTGCCTCACCAAAAGGTTCATTATACCAACACTTGATAAAACAATCATTGTGTCCAATTTTATCTACGTAAATCTATTGAGGTCAAATACAAACATGTAATAACCAAATTTAGATTATCATGTCACAACTTAAATATTGAGGTTGGTAGACACCATAACATTTTACGTAGAAATAGAATATGTATTAAGTGTAACCTAAGAGATGTAGAAGACGAATTTCATTTTATTCTGATGTGTCCTTTTTATAATGATTTAAGGTTGAAATACATCAAAAAATACTATTATAAAAGACCATCTGTTTTCAAATTAATACAGCTCCTAAGTATTAATAATGTAAGAGAATTATCCAATCTAGGTAAATATCTATATTTAGCATGCAAAAGGAGGAATTGAAAGCCTTATTAATATATATTTAGATAACAAATGTAATATATAAGTGTCCTTGTTAATTATCTTTCATTTATTAGATTTGAGTTTGAAATCTGTCAACTGTCTCGCATTGAATTCATAATATATTATTTTACTACATGAATATTATTATTACTATTATGAATCTATGTAATATTCCAATATTTGTTGATCACTCTCCTTATATGGATTGGTACGTTGCAAGTGATAAATACATGTTGTTATTTTCACCTATAGGTCGAAAGGCCTACGGAATAAAATGAAATGAAAATGAAATGACAGTAAGACAATAGCAAATACCCGATATAGTCCACCGAATAGCAAATTGCCCGCGGCCAGGTGATTACAGGTGAGTTCGATGAATGGCGTTGTGTACAGGTAAACAACATCCTGGTCCAGGTATTACGTAACCATCAAACCAAAGGCATAAGCTAAGTATATATCTATATCGGAGTATCTACTCGTACATATGTATATCGATTAAAAATTAAAAGCGACCGCACGGTCTGAAAAATAGTTTGTTTTGCTTAATATCTCAATATTTTGATCTTTTATAATATCAAAAATAAGTTCTTTCTACCACATGTTGAAACGTTTTACGATATTGTAATAAATGTATCCCAATTTATTCGGTTAGCAAACACACAACACAATGTTTGTAATGATCAATCATCGTGTGTACGTACGTCAATACTTAAATCAAGGATTTCTTAAATTGTTACATAAATTTCATTTTACAATCACAAGCTTTGTAATTCACAATGTATCAAAGATACAGACTATAGGAACATATTATCTAATTAAAGCTTATTCGTTGCTGAACTCCTATACAAAAAATCCGAAACTTTTATTTCTGTGTTGATTTCTTTCATAGTTACACGAAGATACCTGCTATTTAAGCATAAATTAGAGTATTTGAAACATCGAATTTCACTCTTTTAGTTATTCACATTCGAGCCAAAGTTATTGTACGATTAACTTCACTCAAAAGTAATCATAAAAAATCGTTGATTGGCTTTTTCTGTGACAGTCGATGTAAGTGATAGCACATCAGTTATATGGTACCACAGATACAGTTATATACCACGGACTATTATGACGTCACACGGTTTAGAGCTAGAAAATATGCATAATCGGGCGGTCAGAATTTTGGACCTCGATATCGACGGCTTACAGGTTATTCCGGTCGCGCGCGGCACGGAGTGGTTTCTACACGTGCTCACAAAGCCAATTATCATTTTTGACTGCACAAATCCTTTAAGCATAATTGATATGTTCATACGTTTCCTTTTAAATATTTCAATACAGGACGATACATATAATGAAATGACTCTGCATACTCCATTTTCCGTAGTTAGTTGTGTAACTTACGAAAATATAAATTGTGAAAATTACAACCTGTGAACAAATCCCAGTACATGGTAGATCGCCGTGTGACCAAGACAATGGGGTCATACCTCTCGTTAGCGCCGGGAAATACCTACCGTGATCGATTGATAGTCGTTCAAATAAGAAGAGAAATTATTTAACCTGGAATATTAAGCATGACATGATGGATGATTAAAAATATATTTACGATAAATATTGTTGTTGATCACTAAAATGTTTGATTTCTTATTATCATGATAATGTATAACAATTTAAACAAGATAATTTAAATAAGTAAAGATAATCACATTAAAACACACACAAATGCACCAATAAATATATGCACCTTTTTTATTATAGTCCATACCAGAAATAAAAGAAATCGAAACAATTCTACAAAATATTACAGCCTCGATAATCTGGATAATGCGTATTACAATAACCGTTCTAAAGTTTGATCTATCGAAAACCAATGTACTAAAACTGACTGCACACGTATCTTTTGACAAAAGTCTACAGGTAAACGCCCGCGGCTATGATCTGGGACAGCCGGCTCTATGACACAGATTGCTCTATGACAATGAGAAGCAGTGGAAATCCGTCCGTATTATTGTGAGAATTTTATTAATGAAAACGTATATGAAGAACGCCAAATACAGATCCTGCTGACGGCTTCTGGACAATATTCTATATAACTGTCCACAGAAGTATCTTCTGACAAGGATTTATTCGTCCTTGCTTCCTATAACCAGAGTGTCGTCTGTGGATGAGGCTTGCGTATAAAGGCAATCTTCATTAGACAATGGGTATGAAACTCATATTGAGAAACCGATAAAGTTACTTTTTCAAACATGAATTCCTGGTAAAATATTGGTATAGCTATGTAGCGGTCGTAAGCTAAATTAGAGACGATACACTATACATGTACGTACACAAGACCGGTTTTGTATACGTAAGTCATAACAAATTAGTTATTGACCACGGACATTTTTATTTAGACCTGGCTTTAGTTTTAGACAGGTAAGTTTAGATAAGGTCGTCATAATTCGGACGGTCAAATATATTTAAGACTGAACGTGGATAATCAGTGATGTTTTTTCGAAAACGGTGTAAAAATTCAAATTAGTAGAGAAACGTTAAGGCGCGGGATAAGGGAATTATGAGTCCATTGAATTATTTGTCATGTTCGTCTCGTCGAGATCTAGTAATAGAATCTACACGTGGTCCTTCAATATTTGACTCGGACTCGGTCTCTTCATTTGGCCGTCTCTATAATATTAGACTGATTATTAGATCCCGTTGCTGAAAATTATACATTCAGTATAAAATTAAATTAAAGAATCATCAATTGTTTAGCGGCTATATCTAGTACGTATACATTTGAGGACCCGGTTGTAAACATTCTTCGACCTCACGCTATCTTTACTGAGGAACAGTGCCTGTATATAACGTACCGGGCCGGTGATTGACAGCTCAACTACGCAGTAGCACACGAGGTGTGATGCCCCCCGTGGCTAGGTAGGACTGACCCGGGGTCCCCGCTCTGCGCAAGTTTGATTGACACTAAACTCTGAATTTAAAAGAACACGCTGAATATAATCGGACACGCTGAATTTTCGGTCTTCACTCTGAATATAACCGAACATGCTGAGTTTAATATGACACGCTGAATTTAATCGGACATGCTGAGTTTTCGGTCTTCATTCTGAATATAACCGAACATGCTGAGTTTAATATGACACGCTGAATTTAATCGGACATGCTGAGTTTTCGGTCTTCATTCTGAATATAACCGAACATGCTGAGTTTACTCTGACACGCTGAATATAATCGGACACGCTGAGTTTTCGGTCTTCACTCTGAATATAACCGAACATGCTGAGTTTAATCTGACACGCTGAATATAATCGGACATGCTGAGTTTTCGGTCTTCACTCTGAATATAACCGAACATGCTGAGTTTAATCTAACACGCTGAATATAATCTTCCAGTCCGAGTTTTCGGTCTTCACTCTGAATATAACCGAACATGCTGAGTTTAATCTGACACGCTGAATATAATCGGGCATGCTGAGTTTTCGGTCTTCACTCTGAATATAACCGAACATGCAGAGTTTAATCTGACACGCTGAGTTTAATAGTACACTCTTGAGTTTTCGGTCTTCACTCTGAATATAATGTAACACGCTGAGTTTTCGGTTACAATTCTGAATATAACCTGACCACACTGAATATAATCGTGACACGCTGAAAAACTCAGAGTTGTTGCTTAAAAACTACCCAAAAACGAGGAAATTCAGAGTTTTATATTCACCAGTGTATGTATGGTCATGTGACTTGTCTTTGTGAATGTCCACTATTAAATGTACTGTCCATGTCCTGTGTGCATGTAGAGTAAAGTCCAGTGTTTGACCTTGACCTGACCTATCTGACCTGTTGTTTTATTGGTTAATATATTTTTGGAGGGAAAGTCTTTGTCCAAAAATTAGACAGTAGCTTGAGATCTGGGGAAGGAGCAACATCTCCCCTTTTTGGAGATATATATCATGATACGCGCCAATAAGCTACAAACCCAAATTGGAATCATGTAGATGTCTGCTATTGTGCTGTATACATTATAAGCATAAGCAACCCTTTACCCATAGTTGAGGGTTCTATCTACATGTCTATCTATCTATATCTATATCAATAAGCAGATACATGTACGTACATCCATTGTTGTATATGGACCAACTGAACCCACATGCAGGCAGTACAATATTTATGGTGAATAAATACCAGTGAACCCGACCCGGTTGTCCCTGAGTTTTAATTGCTAAGATCCAGTTCGCAACCCGGTTACAAATTGGCGCCCATGTAGGGACCTGCATGGAACATGAGAGGAATTCAGTTGGAGTTTTCAAGTTACCATATATTCCTGATGGAAAAGTTGATGTGAATTGTGCAGTGCCTATATAGTCCTGTGTTTGGATATATAGTTTAGCTTGTTGGACATACATATATTTCATTTGGAATATACCTTGAATTCTATATGGAGGTGAACCCGATGCCAGATGATGTCCACTCGCTTTGTGATACAGCATACGGTAGGTGATGTTGATCAAGACTGAACTTTACATTATTACTGTATTGATAGACCACCGCAGTGAGGTGACCATGGAACTTTGTAAAGTATTACTCTGTTTGATTAACCATGATTGCAGATGTGACCTTGACCCCCGAACTTTCAGTTCACATGTATCCTTATGCATATACATTATAATTACATGTGATTCAGTTGGAGGATCCGGAAGTGCTTGATTTGTGAAAAGAACATTTATTATAAAGTTAACCAGCTGTGATTGAACATTTAAATAGGAAATTTATTCTTTAATATTGATTTACATATTTATTTGATAATTCTTTGGTCAACTTGATTTTTTTTTGCTACTAGTCATTTATATATCATGTAAACTTTGATGAAGTACTTTTTTTTCTATTTCATTTTGCTTACACTTTACTAATTTGAACTTTTTTGTTGTCAATTAGACTTCGGGTTTGTTGGCAGACAGTTAGTGATACTTTCTTCGCTAAATTATTTTTTTTTATTTTCTCTTAGTTTTTTCCTTTGCTATAAATTATAGTGGTACTTGTTTTTTTGGGAACGTCTTTTGGATAGGATTTATAGGTTTTTTTCTGACAACACCTGACTACAACAGAGACACAGCCCTGTGTACATTACATGTATTGTATGTGTGAGGTAACGGGTGTTGTGGTGTTACATGTTCAGTGTTCTGTGTTTGTACTTTGTGTTCTTTTGCAGGTTAGGTAATACAGGTATATGCGTGTTATTCTATCACTTGATATATATGTGCTGAGTTGTCTTCCTTTATTTCATCTTCATTGCAGGTGTTAGACTCATATTTATTTCACTGCCTTGTTACACGAATGTTTATTTTGGTGGAAATTGTTTACACTTGCTTATATTCCAGCCACTTCTGTCATTGCGTGCAGCATTTTTGATCTATTCAGACTTTGATTTTCAGTGCGTATGACTTGGGTTCATTTTGTATTGTTTTATATTATATCTCTATTATTGGCATTTGTCCTTCTATACCC
Organism: Argopecten irradians; assembly: GCF_041381155.1. Taxonomy (NCBI): domain Eukaryota; kingdom Metazoa; phylum Mollusca; class Bivalvia; order Pectinida; family Pectinidae; genus Argopecten; species Argopecten irradians. The sequence continues at coordinate 10,303 of NW_027188479.1, read as the reverse complement.
CTCAAATTTACTAAAGATGTCAGATTCCGAGAATCGAGCAGTGGAGGAACAGCAACAGCAAGAGATGGAGTCGAGTGATGAGGGAGCAGCACTGTTAGATGCCTTCTCCAAATTAGGAGTGAAGCCCAAGTTTGAGTCGCCTGCTGACCTGGAACTGTGGATGTTTGAATTTGCAAGGAGCAAAATGGAATCGGCAAACCAGCAACAGACTAGTCAGCCTCGGGTAGAACCCATACAGAAGCCTACTCAGACTATAACAGTTCACCAACAGATGCCTAGGCTGTCTACGTTCTCCGGGGAGAAAGGTAAGGCGGATACCACATATGAACAGTGGCGGTATGAGGTAGATGGGTACTTAAGGGATCAACAGCACTCGCGCCCCACTATCCTCCAGGCTGTAAGGAGATCGTTAAAGGGTGAGGCAGGACAGGTGGCTATGACTGTGGGATATGATGCAACATTGGCAGAGGTTTTGGATAAGCTGGATGGCATATATAAGGCAGATGAGCAAGGAGACGACCTTATGCAGGAGGTATATACAGCGCATCAGAGAGATGATGAAGATGCTACGAGATGGGGATGCAGACTGGAGAAGCTATTCACCAAGGCCATACGAGAAGGGGAGTACATCTTACCATCAAAGGCAAGTATGCTTTTAAGGAGGATATTTTGGAAGGGTCTCAGGAAGCCACTAAGACTACTTACAGCTCACAAGTACGACAGCATTCAGGATTTTGATGAGCTGAGGGCAGCGGTACGTAAAGTAGAGAAGGAAGAAATGGAACCGGAGGCTACCTCCAAGAAAGCTGTATCCAAGATGGCCAGTACATCTGCAGACACCCCGGAACATGCTTCATCTGAGATGCAAGAGTTAAAGGCAATGATCAATCAGCTCAGCACTGAAGTGTCCAAGGTGAGAGCCTGGCAAGACAAAAAGGATGGAAGGGAAACGGGGAAGAGTAAGAGGACAGACCAGCCACCTACTCAGCGACGAGAGGAAAGGACTTGCTGGAGATGTGGACAGGTGGGTCACCTGAAACTTAATTGTCGTGTCCGATTGGATCACCAACGGAAACCTTTAAACTTCAACGCACCTGCAGGTTCGGGCAAGCTGTAGGTGTTTGTAAAAGTAGCCCAGCCAGTGGAACTTCTGGGGACACAGAAGGTCTTGTGGGACAACCCAATGAGACGACATTATTAGTGGAAGGAGTGGAAACAAGAGCCCTTTTGGACACAGGATCTACAGTGTCAACATTGAGCCACAGTTTTTACGAGACAAATTTTTAAGGACCAGCCTATACAGTCATTGAAAGATGTCCTACACGTGGAGTGTGCGGATGGAGAGGCCTTGCCTTATTATGGCTACATCGAAGCTAACATCACCCCATCTGTCACAGGATGCCACAACAATGACTATCGATGTTTGTTCCTAGTGGTACCCGATAGCGGATACAACTCGTCAGTACCCATATTATTGGGAACCAACGTTCTGAACATTATCATGGAGGAACTCCTTGAAACGAAGGGACAACGATTTCTTCAGACAGCTAGTCTTAGGACTCCTTGGTACTTAGCGTTCCGTTGCATGCTTCTGAGGGATAGACAGTTAGAGCGTCACAGTAACCGGCTAGCACTTGTGAGGTCTGCAGAGTCCAAGCGCATCACAGTCATGCCTAACACCACGATAACCATACAGGGTTTTATGGACAAGAAGCTCCCTTACTTGCCGGTCTGCGCTATACTACAACCTACACCAGAAGCCGTTATTACTGAGGACTTGGACATCACACCCGCCCTCGTGCCATACAATCGAGACGCCAAAGGACTTATACCGGTACAGATATCCAACGTCAGTACTCGAACAGTGACCATATCTCCCAAGGCGTTACTATGTGAGCTGCAACCAGTGACCGTAGAGACGATCCAGACCACGTCAGAAGAACATAGGGACTTGAGATATCTAGAGGACATACCAGTTGGTATTAGCACAGAGGACCTAACAGCGGAGCAGTTGATGAAGGGGAAGGATCTCATCTGTAAGTTTGATGACGTCTTTTCTAAAGATGATCTGGATATTGGCCATTCCCGGCTAGTCAAACACCGGATAGAGGTAACGGATGGTATACCTTTCAGACAGCGACACCGAAGGATACCACCATCCATGATTGATGAGGTTCGCAGTCATCTTCAGCAGCTGTTAGCAGCAGGTATTATACGGAAATCCCACTCACCATGGACGTCCAATGTAGTCCTATGCCGCAAGAAAGATGGGAAGCTTAGGATGTGTGTAGACTACAGACAATTGAACCAGAGAACCATAAAGGACGCCTACGCACTTCCAAGAATTGAAGATATCCTGGACTCATTAGCTGGAAATAAATACTTCACCGTGCTTGATATGAAGTCCGGATACCACCAGTTGGAAATAGATGAGGATCATAAGGCGAGAACAGCATTTACCGTTGGAGCGCTTGGGTTTTATGAATTTAACCGACTGCCCTTTGGACTGGCTAACGCACCAGCGACGTATCAGCGCCTTATGGAAGAATGCCTGGGAGACCTTCATTTAACGTATTGTTTCATTTATCTGGATGACTTGATCATCTTTTCCGACACTTACGTGGAACATCTACTGAGGGTGGAGAAAGTACTGCAGCGGATTCGGGAGTCAAACTTGAAGCTTTCTCCGAAGAAATGTGCTTTCTTCATGCCGAGGGTCAAGTATGTCGGACATATTGTCTCAGCAGATGGAGTAGAGCCGGACCCCGACAAAGTGGAGAAGGTAAAGACATGGCCACGCCCTAGTACTCCGGAGGAAGTGAGGCAGTTTCTCGGATTCATAGGATATTACCGGAAATTTATAAAGGATTTCTCCAAGGTAGCCCGACCCCTAACCGATTTAATGCCTACACCTAGGAAGACGAATGGTAAAGGGAAATTGAAGGCATTGCCACCCCGAGAATGGAAATGGGAAGTTGAGCAAGAGGATGCCTTCACAGCACTCAAGGATGCATTGATTTCTCCGCCCATTCTCGGATACCCGGACTTCAAGAAGCCTTTCGAAGTACATACTGATGCTTCCCTTAAAGGCCTAGGAGCTGTCCTTTATCAAGAACAGGAAGGAAGAAAACGGGTTATCGCATACGCCAGCAGGGGTTTGAGTAAATCTGAGAGGAACTATCCGGCACACAAGCTAGAGTTTCTGGCTCTTAAATGGGCACTTTGCGAGAAGTTTCATGACTACCTATATGGACAGAACTTCACAGTGATGACAGACTCAACAATCCAAACGTACATATTAACAACGGCGAAACAGGGCATAGATGGGTTGCGAAACTCATGGATGGTACATCCTTTTCTTCATCAGGGTCTGGTGTTGTGTGTGACAAACATAGACTCTCCACGTAGAGGGATTAGGCTGCATTACACGTACATATTAACAACGGCCCTGAAACTCGATGCTGTCACAGGGCATCTCGCAAGTGCCCATTTAAGAGCCAGAAACTCTAGCTTGTGTGCCGGATAGTTCCTCTCAGATTTACTCAAACCCCTGCTGGCGTATGCGATAACCCGTTTTCTTCCTTCCTGTTCCTGATAAAGGACAGCTCCTAGGCCTTTAAGGGAAGCATCAGTATGTACTTCGAAAGGCTTCTTAAAGTCCGGGTATCCGAGAATGGGCGGAGAAATCAATGCATCCTTGAGTGCTGTGAAGGCATCCTCTTGCTCAACTTCCCATTTCCATTTCTCGGGGGTGGCAATGCCTTCAATTTCCCTTTACCATTCGTCTTCCTAGGTGTAGGCATTAAATCTGTCAGGGGTCGGGCTATCTTGGAAAAATCCTTTATAAATTTCCGGTAATATCCTATGAATCCGAGAAACTGCCTCACTTCCTCTGGAGTACTAGGGCGTGGCCATGTCTTTACCTTCTCCACTTTGTCGGGGTCCGGCTCTACTCCATCTGCTGATGAACAATAATGTCCAGCAGCAACTACTTGACCCATCGGCTATGATGAAAAGCACAATTTCTTTCGCAAGAGAACATGCTTAGAAAGTATTGAACTCCCCGAAATCGCGACTCTGACAGCTAAACTTTCCTACCACCCTCCAGTAAGATGTTTCCTTGTAAGCATGTAGCGAGAAAAAGATGATCAGAGTCATCAATGATTATAAATGATAAACATATAAGATTAACAATGCCGTAAAGCGACTCCCCCACGGACACATTCCTTCCATAAGGCGCATGATACGTCGTCTGGGTGCCGTTTTACTGAGATACCCACTAATAGGGCAGCTACGGTTAAATTCCATAAAACACCCAAGCGCCTCCACACTGGTAAAATGCTGGTGTTCTTTTTTTTTTCAGTCCGCCTTCATGGATCCTTCATCTTTTACCAAACTGGCGCTGGTATCCGTGGCACTTCCATACCAAGCACTGTGAAGTATATTATTTCCAGCCAATGAGTCCAGGAGTATCTGTGCAATTCCTTGAAGTGCGTAGGCGTACCTATTATGGTTCTCTGGTTCCAATTGTCTGTAGATAGTCTACACACATCCTAAGCCTTTCCTCATCTTTCTTGCGGCATAGGACTACACTTGGGGACGTCCAATGGTGAGTGGGATTTCCGTATAAGTACCTGCTGCTGTAACTAGCTGCTGAAGATTGACTGCGAACCTCATCAATCATGGATAGGTGTGTATCCTTCGGTAATTATTGTCGCTGTCTGAAAAGGTATACCATCCGTTTTACCTCTATCCGGTGTTTGACTAGCCGGGAATGGCCCAATATCCAGATCATCTTTAGAAAAGACGTCATCAAACTTACAGATGAGATCCTTCCCCTTCGTCAACTGCTCCGCTGTTAGGTCCTCTGTGCTAATACCAACTGGTATGTCCTCTAGATATCTCAAGTCCCAATGTTCTTCTGACGTGGTCTGGATCGTCTCTACGGTCACTGGTTGCAGCTCACATAGTAACGCCTTGGGAGATATGGTCACTGTTCGAGTACTGACGTTGGATATCTGTACCGGTATAAGTCCTTTGGCGTCTCGATTGTATGGCACGAGGGCGGGGTGTGATGTCCAAGTCCTCAGTAATAACCGCTTCTGGTGTGTAGGTTGTAGTATAGCGCAGACCGGCAAGTAAGGGAGCTTCTTGTCCATAAAACCCTGTATGGTTATCCGTGGTGTTAGGCATGACTGTGATGCGCTTGGACTCTGCAGACCTCACAAGTGCTAGCCGGTTACTGTGACGCTCTAACTTGTCTATCCCTCAGAAGCATGCAACGGAACGCTAAGTACCAAGGAGTCCTAAGACTAGCTGTCTGAAGAAGAAATCTCTTGTCCCTTCGTTTTCAAGGAGTTCCTCCATGATAATGTTCAGAATGTTAGTGCCCAAATAATATGGGTACTGACGAGTTGTATCCGCTATCGGGTACCACAAGGAACAAACATCGATAGTCATTGTTGTGGCATCCTGTGACAGATGGGGATGATGTTAGCTTCGATGTAGCCAAGTAATAAGGCAAGGCCTCTCCATCCGCACACTCCACGTGTTAGGACATCTTTCAATGACTGTATAGGCTGTTGGTCCTTAAAATTCGTCTCGTAAAAACTGTGGCTCAATGTTGACACTGTAGATCCTGTGTCCAAAAGGGCTCTTGTTTCCACTCTTTCCACCAATAATGTTGTCTCATTGGGTTGTCCCACAAGACCTTCTGTGTCCCCAGAAGTTCCACTGGCCGGGCTACTTTTACAAACACCTACAGCTTGCCCGAACCTGTAGGTGCGTTGAAGTTTTAAAGGTTTCCGTTGGTGATCCAATCGGACACGACAATTAGGTTTCAGGTGACCCACCTGTCCACATCTCCAGCATGTCCTTTCCTCTCGTCGCTGAGTAGGTGGTGCAGTCTGGGTCTGTCCTCTTACTCTTCCCTGTTTCGCTCTACCTTCCATCCTTTTTGTCTTGCCAGGCTCTCACCTTGGACACTTCAGTGCTGAGCTGATTGATCATTGCCTTTAACTCTTGCATCTCAGATGAAGCATGTTCCGGGGTGTCTGCAGATGTACTGGCCATCTTGGATACAGCTTTCTTGGAGGTAGCCTCCGGTTCCATTTCTTCCTTCTCTACTTTACGTACCGCTGCCCTCAGCTCATCAAAAATCCTGAATGCTGTCATACTTGTGGGCTGTAAGTAGTCTTAGTGGCTTCCTGAGACCCTTCCAAAATATCCTCCTTAACAGCATATTGGCCTTTGATGGTAAGATGTACTCCCCTTCTCGTATGGCCTTGGTGAATTAGCTTCTCCAGTCTGCGTGATCCCCATCTGCAGTAGCATCTTCATTCTATCTCTCTGATGCTGCGCCTGTAATATACCTCCAGTGCATATAAGGTCGTCTCCTTGCCTCATCCTGCCTTATATTATGCCACATCCAACCGCTTATCCAACACAACCTCCTAGCCAATGTGGCCTCATATCCCCACGAGTCATATGCCCACCTCGCTCTCTGCCTCACCTTTAGAACGATCTTACTTACAGCAGCGTCGAGAGGATAGTGGGCGACGGCGAGTGCTGTTGAACTCCCTTAAGTAGTCCCATCTTTCCTCATAATCCGCCACGCTGTTTCATATAGTGGGTCGTCCGCCCTTACCTTTCTCCCCGGAGGAAAGCGTAGACAGCTCCTAGGCTTCTGTTTGGGTGAACTGGTTATAGTCTGGAGTAGGCTTACTCTGCTATGGGTTCCACCCGAGGCTGACTAGACTGTTGCTGGTTTCGCCGATTCCATTTTGCTCCTTGCAAATTCGAACATCCACCGTTCCAGGTCAGCAGGCGACTCAAAACTTGGGCTTCACTCCTAATTTGGAGAAGGCATCTAACAGTGCTGCTCCCTCATCACTCGACTCCATCTCTTGCTGTTGCTGTTCCTCCACCGCTCCATTCTCGGAATCCGACATCTTTAGTAAATTTGAGGGGTATCGAAGGACAAATGCCAATAATAGAGGTATAATATAAAACAATATACAGAATGAACCCCAGTCATGCGCACTGAAAATCAAAGTCTCTGAATAGCTCAAAAAATGCTGCGCGCAATGACAGAAGTGGCTGGAATACTAAACAAGTGTAAACAATTTCCACCAAAATAAACATTCGTGTAACAAGGCAGTGAAATAAATATGTGTCTAACACCTGCAACGAAGATGAAATAAAGGAAGACAACTCAGCACATACATATCAAGTGATAGAATAACATGCATATACCTGTATTACCTAACCTGCAAAAAGAACACGAAGTACAAACACAGAACACTGAACATGTAACACCACAACACCTGTTACCTCACGCATAACACATACATGTAAATGTACACGGGGACTGTGTCTCTGTTGTAGTCAGGTGTTGTCAGAAAAAAACTATAAATCCTATCCAAAAGACGTTCCCCAAAAAAACAAGTACCACTATAATTTATAGCAAAGGACAAAAAACTAAGAGAAATAACAAAAAAATAATTTAGCGAAGGAAGTATCACTTACTGTCTGCCAACAAACCCGAAGTCTAATTGACAACAAAAAAAAAGTTCAAATTAGTCAAGTGTAATCAAAATGAAATTAGAAAAAAAAAGGTATTTCATCAAAGTTTACATGATATATAAATGACTAGTAGCAAAAAATCAAATTGACCAAAGAATTATCAAATAAATATGTAAATCAATATTAAAGAATAAATTTCCTATCTAAATGTTCAATCACAGCTGGTCAACTTTATAATAAATGTTCTTTTCACAAATCAGGCACTTCTGGATCCTCCAAATGAATCACATGTAATTATAATGTATATGCAGAAGGATACATGTGAACTGAAAGTTCGGGGGTCAAGGTCACATCTGCAATCATGGTTAATCAACAGAGTAATACTTTACAAAGTTCCATGGTCACCTCACTGCGGTGGTCTATCAATACAGTAATAATGTAAAGTTCAGTCTTGATCAACATCACCTACCGTATGCTGTATCATAAAGCGAGTGGACATCATCGGACATCGGGTTCACCTCCATATAGAATTCAAGGTATATTCCAAATGAAATATATGTATGTCCAACAAGCTAACTATATATCCAAACACAGGACTATATAGGCACTGCACAATTCACATCAACTTTTCCATCAGGAATATATGGTAACTTGAAAACTCCAACTGAATTCCTCTCATGTTCCATGCAGGTCCCTACATGGGCGCCAATTTGTAACCGGGTTGCGAACTGGATCTTAGCAATTAAAACTCAGGGACAACCGGGTCGGGTTCACTGGTATTTATTCACCATAAATATTGTACTGCCTGCATGTGGGTTCAGTTGGTCCATATACAACAATGGATGTACGTACATGTATCTGCTTATTGATATAGATATAGATAGATAGACATGTAGATAGAACCCTGAAACATATAAATAAAAGTACATTAGGATTGCTACCATAACTAACATACAATACTTAACGTGTACACTAGACAAGTTATCCCTATCGAAATATCACAGTTATATAGATACAAATACATAAGTAAAACTCTATAATTTCCTATCAGTAAAGGTAGTAACCATTACCTTACAACCATGCATTAGCATGATAGATAAAAAGAAATATTTACTCTATACTCTATAAATATACATAAAGAGTACAATATACACAAGGGGAGGTAATCCGCTTGTCAGGTAACAAGGGGAAGTAACCCACTTGTTACGAACAAGGGGAAATAATCCACTTGCACACTTAACACCATTAAAAGTAGTACAATATGGAAAATAGATATTATTCCAATATACACATAAATATACCAATTACAGTGGGTTACATATTATAGCAAATTCAATAATATCTTACTTTATCAGATTAATATACAAAGCATTTCTAACTATAATGTGTATGTTGCTTACCTCAACTATGGGTAAAGGGTTGCTTATGCTTATAATGTATACAGCACAATAGCAGACATCTACATGATTCCACTGAAAGATTTATAAATAAATCAATCAGTAACAAGTATAAAACCATACACAATTACTTTTAAAACACATACACAAATTACACAGTTACTAAATTCATACTGGATTTAGAGATATAACAAATTTAAGTTACAATCTATTTCGAATTCCACTCTATACAAAATGTATACACTTACTCAATAATTAATTGAATAAATCTACATTTCTTAATTACCATACTTTAGATACCAAAATAATATGTAAAAAGATAATATAAAAAGTATTAGACTTACATTTGGGTTTGTAGCTAATTGGCACGTATCATGATATATATCTCCAAAAAGGGGAGATGTTGCTCCTTCCCCAGATCTCAAGCTACTGTCTAATTTTTGGACAAAGACTTTCCCTCCAAAAATATATTAACCAATAAAAACAACAGGTCAGATAGGTCACAGGTCAAGGTCAAACACTGGACTTTACTCTACATGCACACAGGACATGGACAGTACATTTAATAGTGGACATTCACAAAGACAAGTCACATGACCATACATACTTCATACATACACAGGTAAAATCTATTTATATAGCTCACCAGGCAGAGTGAGTGAACTCACTCTACATATATACATTACTTGTATATCACAGAGCACTTACCACACTCTGTGATACATAATTCAGTGAGACATCAACATTACATTGACCTGAAAGAAATTACTTTAAAACAAAATGAAATTAAAACAATATACAACCCATGTATCAATATACGATACAATCAAATTAATAAAATACCAATTAACTAATTAGTGGTGGAATAGTCCACTTGGCCACATACATCAAATATCAACCTTACCTGCACGTTTGTAATTACCGATGTTTAAAGCAAATGACAAAGTCATCAATTAACTATGAGATATGGTGTAACTGTTCCAGACTGAAATTGATTCTATGGATAATATACAATACAATAATAAGCCTTTGGCATCTCGATAGTATACACATTAATCTTGTACATTTACAAGTGTTGGTATCTTCAGTAACATTTGCATATGGCTTACCAAGGCTATACAAAGCGCAACTGGGCAAGTTCACTTAAATATATCTATGGTCCATAAAATTATAAATTATATCCATATTAAAACATTACTGTGATTGTCTTGGACTAAAGAGACAAAATGAAAGTGCTTACTAAAATTTACTCTGAAGCAGTCTTCTAAATGCTACTGGACCAGAAGGCAATATACAAAACAATGTAAGTACCAAATAATACATTGGCGGCGCTGTCAAATAAGAATATATTTCAAACCTTAATCAATAATTGTAAATGGATT
>NW_027188478.1:0-21412 GCF_041381155.1 Argopecten irradians | reverse complement strand
TCAAAGCACAAAAATTTATACTAAACTCTGTTCCCCTTCCCCAAGGATGTTTCTGGCCAAATTTGGTTACATTCCATGCAGAACTCAGTATGACTATGTAGCGATCTAAAGGGAAATGTTGACAGACAACGAATGGACGGACGACGGACGAAGCACCATGACATAAAAACTTACTAAAATGGCCACTCATTGACAATATTTCACATTTTTTATTGCAATTGAGTCTTTCTTGTCCGTTCGTCGTCCGTTGTGCGTCGTTCGTGGAACGTTTCCTTTGAGAATGCGATAACTTGAGTGAATGTTAAACCGAGCTTAATGATAACTTTTTGTGTAGACTAACATTGGAAAGATCTCGAACGAGTTCCGAAAATCAGCTTGATTCAACTGTAATTTTACGGTGTTATTGCCCTTTGCACTAATAACTTAAAATTGGACCTTGGTGAGAACGTGATAACTTTTAGTAAAATATTAAACTGAGCTTAATGAAACTTTGTATGTTAGATTTAACATTGGATAGATCTTGGACAAGTTCGAAACTTACGGAGTTGTTGTCCTTTGCAATAATAATTATTGAACCTTGTTGACACGATAACTAAGTAAATATGAACCGAACTGAATTGATGTATGTGAACAAACATTAGAAATAATCTCAGACGAGTCCGAAAATCAGCTTGATTCGACAATAATTGACGGAGTTATTGCCCTTTGCACTAATAATTATTATTGGACCTTGTGAATACGGTAACTTGAATAAATATGCACACAGCTTCACGAAACTTTGTATTTACACTTAAAATTGGAAGATCTCGGATAAGTTTGAAAATTGATTAGATTGTAACTTACAAGTTATTGCCCTTGCAATTATAATTATTGAATCTTGTGAAAATGATAACTTGAGTAAAAATGTACCAAGCTTAATGAAAACTGTGTGTAGACTAACATTGGAAAGATTTCGGACAAGTTAAAAATTAGCTTGATTCACAATCTCCAAATTATTTACAGAGTTATTGCCCTTTGCAATAATAATTATTGAACCTTGTGAACATGGTAATGTTAGTAAATATGCACCAAGCTTAATGAAACTTTGTATGTAGACCTATTAGATGTATGTTCCTATTTCGCAAACAAAAGACATCAGTTGGCTAGTAAATTAATACGTAACTAATTTGTATTAAATATCAGGTGACAGTTAAGGCCAATGGGCCTCTTGTTCATAATTAATGTATTTTAGGATGACCGGTAACCATAGAAACTTTAGCTAACAGCTGCAATGATACAAAACTGACATGCCAATTATATCATTACTTGAATTCAACCATTTTAAGTTTTAAAATATAATTGATTTGAAATTTTGACTTGTTTGGGGAGCCAAAAAGTGCAAAAAAAAAGCAAGCATTTTCCTATGTGAAAAGGTTTTTTTGAACATAATGGCATTTACTTAAAGTTATCAGTGCAAATGGTAACAACTGTGATGTTTAAAGCTGCAAACCTATTTACAAAGGGGTAAGTACCCTGGGAGTGTGATACTAATTTTCAATTTAAAAAACTCCTGTGAAATTTGGAATTATGGAAACCAACATCTAGCCAGACAGGACGGACAGACAACAACAAAACACTATAGTCCGGATATAATTACGAGGTTTCATCGCCAAGGGACTAACAAGCAAACGTTAACCAGGTCAGTTGACTTAAAATACAAGCTAAACTCTGAATAATAGCCAATATCAAAATTTAATTAAATCCCTAAATGAGATAAAGATACATGTAGTACATATCATAAAATCAAATTATTTAACAAAAAATGTAATGATTATTATGCCTTTGTGTGTTATAAAAAAGACATAACAAAAAAGTAATAACAAACTTCAATTTCCAAATCCAATATGACTGCCGGTCAACAATCTTGTTGTTGGATTGGTCCAAATACTCAATATGCTTAACATGGGCTTAAAGGGAACTTAATATGAAAAGTCATCCCTTCAGTACTTTCTGAGAGACAGTGGTAACAGACTTTAACTACATGTATCTAAATCCAAGATGGCTGTCTGTAAGCCATCAAAATCTTCTTCCAAAAATGCAGTTTGCACAACTAAAGCCCAAAGTGGGCCTATACCTATGAAACTTGAGACCCCTTCATTCTTTTCTGTGAAATAAAGACAATAATTATTTAGGAATAGATGGACAAATGGAAGGACAGACTATGGAGGAAAGACGATTTGAAAAGCCCACCTTCTGATTAGAGTAGTATAGCTATAGGCTTGATACAGTATTAGTACATAGCATCTTAAACATGTATTCGTAAAATGTTCAAGTAATGGAAACATAACAAGCTAAATTGATGAAATTAAATCTCCTGAAGTGTGTCCAATAGAATCATACCAACTTTTTTGAAATTAAGGATTCAGGTCAAATGATAGACAATAGTAACATAGTTTTTGTATTGTTATACACTATATCATCTTACCCCCACCCTCCGTTTCCAACATGGGACTAATTATATACTTTTTTGATAATTAAACACTGCTTAGATAATGCTTAATACTGTGTTACCTACACAAGTATAGTCACTGCAGCATGCACTGATTAAGAAATAAAGAGGAGTATTTCTCAACAAAATAACATAAAAGAAAGGTACTAGTTTTATAGCACAATAATGAAATAGAAAAATTGAGATGAATGGTTATACAAGTAATGTATTATATGTGTACATTGTATATTGCATACGCTGCTTAGCATATTTTATACTTGCAAATAAAAAAATATTATCATATTTCAAAAACTAATTAGGGCTGTTCCAGTAAAACATATATGTCTGGAGTGAAGGCACTTTAATAATTATGGCAGCAATTTACACACAATGGCTATGATTATGATACACAGTGGTGTTCCAAATTAAATTTGCATTTGACCCATATTAAAGATATCTTATATACAAAATCAAAATTTAAAAATTTAGTTACTCTAAAACAAGGAAATACTCGACAGCCATTCTGAAGAGGAGAAAAGATGCGACTTGTGAAATAAGTAGGCTAGCTTGTCTTCTTAATCATCAAACTGCAAAGGTTTCTACTAAAATTCATGGAGTGATGACTTAAGAAGTTTTTGATTTTACCTTTTTATCTATGTCCCTAACATTCTGTGTCAGCAGCTTTGACCTAGACAACATTTCAATTTATATGTGGAATTAACTTTTTGCTTTGCTGTGTAGAAAAAAGTTGTAGCTTCTAGCTAGGCAATAAACTAGTAACTGAGTATTAATTGTGTCACAAAGAAGATAATTTAGCAGTGAACTGGACTAGTTGAGAATTGCATGTTTGATTAATTTATTGTAAACTCTGTACATATAGATACAATGTACTTATAATTTTGATCAGAAATGCTTAACAAGAGGAAATATGTTCATTGAATCAAATTTCAAAGACTTCAGAATCTATAGCCCACAAAAAAGTGAAGACAACAAGATACATGATAAAATGTACATTTTTTGTTCTTAAAAAAAAAAAGAAAATTAAAAGAATGAAGGTGGAGCAGCAATTTACAACATTCAACTGCATCAAAAGTCTTACACTTGTAACTGTAAGGTCTTATGCACACTTTTTAGAACCATATGAAAAACATATGAATATTATTTGCATATCTCTCCAGCTACAGAAAAATGTATTTGTTTTATGCTTATATTAAGGGGATATAGCGATACCTAACAGACCCAGGGACTAAAATGGTCACCTGAATCGTGTAATGTTTCTGAAAGCAATATCTTGGGATATAGCTAAATTTAGAAATGATTTTTGAAATTGTGAGAGATAGTGAAGTTTTTTCTTTATGTTTTATTAGACTTTAATTGGAAAAGAACATTTTTTTAAAAACCTATTTGATCTTCAATTTCGGTTTAGCCCAGTCATCAGCTAATAGAGGTCCAACAGTGCAAAACACAAAAGTAAAATGTAAACCTTCTTGTTTATGACTAGTGATTATGTATATTTACAAACTGTAAAGCCAAAAAGTTGTGTCTTCCAACTATATCTAATATAAAGCAGCAATATTGACCTCCTATTTAGGAGGAAATGGTAACACATATACATAATTTTGATCAACTATCTAAATACCCTTAAAATCACGAGCAGTATGAGATTCCAAATAACTTTGACTTAGATTAAGTTTTGAAATATCTGTCACTTTAATTTTTGGCCCTGTTCATCCATCCACATTAATTTGTGCCAACTTTGGGTGATTCCCAATTGGAAACTGAAAATGATATTCTCCAAAGTTTAATTTCCTTAATTACTTAACTCGTTCACTGTTGAAGACACATTTAGGCTCTTCTTAATCCATTAAGAAATTTCAGGCAGGAATGAGTTAAACTACATACAATTAACTTCCCCTCCAAAAGGAAAATGCAAAGTCCTCCCCCTCAAATCCATAGTTGAGTCTCTGGTGATTTTTTATTTTCTTGACCATGGCAGCATTAAAGGTCACTGAGCATAATTTCAAAAGTAATTTTTCTTTTTTCAAATTTTGAAGAAGTGGATATAATGTGGTGATATGTTTTTCACAAAAGATATAAATTGAGGTGTTACTACGTATATTGAACTTGGCTTAAATCTATTCTTAATGACATCCATGTTAAACACTTAAACTTCACTTGCGTAATACTTAAGTTGAACTTGAAATTTGGATATTGTGCATAAATGGATAAAACAAAGCTGCATCAATGTATACTCATGCATATCTATCAGCTAATTTAGATCTGAAAGACATAATGATGATGGCACATCTAATCCTTCAAACTTCCTGTAGAGAAACAGATTAAAATATTCATTGTCAGAGAACAATCAATAAAAGGCAGGTTTCAGATCCAAATTTGTAGGCAATATTCTTCTTGTTTTCATGGATGATGGAACAGTTTCTCAATGGGTGAATGCTTGGTCGATTAACAATGAAGAACAATACCATTATGATCCAATCTTGGGGGGACCTTCATTTAGTAGTATAATTTGGATATTGTTGTAAATGGATTTCTACAAATATGGCATTTTTTATCTCTTTCATCAAGTTCTATTGCACACACATAGCATATGATGTGACCGCAGCTCAAGAATGAATCACAGTATCTGTCGGCACAAATTTGGCAGGTTGGAATCTTTGGCATATTCACAATCTGAAAAATGAATGACAAATTCATGATTATTGTGTACATATTACTATGCAAACCTCTATAATGAATCATTTATTTTCTTTGGGCAAAATTTTCGTGGATTATAAACTTTTACAATTTCATTGGCACTTAAATTCGTGGAGAAGACCTTACAGTACATTAAAGTCAAAATTATAGTTGGCACTGTCACCTATATATATATATATATATATATATATTTTGTACATATATGTAGAAAAATAAATATAGTATATATCCTTGTGATGGAATTACAAGAGATCCCAGAGGGATCTTGCATTGGCGCCCACCAAAGAATGATCTATGTTGAAAATGGAAAGAGGGATATTTTCTCTGCTTTTCAAATTTTAACTGCATACTACATATGCAATTTGGGACAGATCTTTTCAGTACTTTCTGAAATATATAGCAGTAACAAACTTTAAATATTAAAATCCAAGATGGCGTCCGGTCGGCCATCTTGTTGACCGATTGGTCCCAAAATGCAATATGCACAACAAATGTCCTAGGGGAACCTACAAATGAAATTTGAGACAGATACCTTAATTCAGTACTTTCTGAGAAATAGTGGTAACAAACTTTAACTATCAAAATCCAAGATGGCTGACTGGCGGCCAACTTGTTGACCAATCGGTCTTAAAATGCAATATGCACAACTAGGGCTCTAGGGGAACCTATCTTTAAAATTTGAAAAAGATTCCTTCAGTACTTTTTGAGAAATAGCGATAACAAGAATTGTTAACGGACAGACGGAAAGACGGACGGACCACGGACCACTAACGAAAGGCGATTTGAATAGCCCACCATCATCAGATTGGGTGCTAAAAATATTAAAAAAACAAAAATTAATCGGGTCAGCCGAGACCAATTGTATACTAAAGGTATATTAAAATGTTATCTCAGGATAATAATTATAACCTAGTTTGATTCATTTCCTATGGAAATTGAGCAAATAATGCTAAGCTGCATAGAGTATTTGATTCCAAAGATTGTTTGAACATTTTGTCATTTTGGCCCCTTTTGACCCTGCCCCTCAGACCCATGGGTCCGGCCTGGACATTTTTACTATGATTTTAAAATGCCATCTCTAGCAAATAATTTTAATTAAGTTTGAATCATTTTGTATGGAAATTGAATAAATAATGCTCAAAAATGCTCAATACGATATGAACAAGAGTAAATTTGACCCCCTCCCCAGTGAAAAATCTGATACCCCAGGGCTATGAAATTCACCATTTTGGTAAAGGGCCTTAAAACACCTCTATCTATAAAGAGTATTTGATTCTAGCACATCTGTGAATAAACAAATAATTTCAGTTAATTATATCCTTTTTTGCCCCTCCCGCAACCCCCTGGGGCGTAGGGCACACATAATTCTTAATTTTGATTGGCCTTATGCCTAAGAAGATTTGTGCAAAATTTCATTGAATTTTCTTCAGAGGTTTTTGAGAAGTAAAAAATGTAAATTGTTTACCGACGCACGAGACAAATCGCACGACGACGGACAAAAGGCAATCAGAATAGGTTACTTGAGACTTTGTTTCAGGTGACCCAAAATTGCATATTTGGGTACTATGTATTATCACCATAATAATATAGTTTTAAGGTGAAAATTACTCGTAATTACATGTGCTATCAAAAGCAGACATAGTGTGACAGACTAATAATATAAACTTATAATTACCACTGGTGAACTATGTGGTGAAACATAGGAATGATCTGTATCACAAACAGTGACATCCATTTCGCCAGCAGTAGCATCTGTACCAGCAGTAGCGTTTTTAGCATCTGTACCAGCAGTAGCGTTTGTAGCATCTGTACCAGCCAGTAGCGTTTGTAGCATCTGTACCAGCAGTAGCCGGTTTGTAGCATCTGTACCAGCAGTAGCGTTTGTAGCATCTGTACCAGCAGTAGCGTTTGTAGCATCTGTACCAGTAGTAGCATTTGTAGCATCTGTACCAGCAGTAGCGTTTGTAGCATCTGTACCAGCAGTAGCGTTTGTAGCATCTGTACCAGCAGTAGCGTTTGTAGCATCTGTACCAGTAGTAGCATTTGTAGCATCTGTACCAGCAGTAGCGTTTGTAGCATTTGTACCAACAGTAGCATTTGTAGCATTAGTGACAGCTATACCAGCATTGACATTAATATCCCATACATCCACAGGAATCTCTAGATCATCCATGTTTACATGTAACAAATCTGGTAGTTCAGGTGATGATGGTACACTTATCAAGCTTACATTGGGACTTGGGACATTAAGGTCTAGGTCTGGGAGCTCCCAGTCCTCCTCCTCCTCCTGAAAGAAACAAAAGAGTCCAAATCTAAAGAAATTATCATCTCAATGAATCTATCCAGTATGTTATGTTGTGATTACATGTATATAACAAGAATCCCATAGGGGTTGTATTGCTCACCTGCACCAGGTAATACGAAATATCATCAATATTAAGAACTTATTTACATCCATAATTATGATTTGAAACAAAGTTGCATAAGTTGCCTTTTGTAGATTATTCATGACTTAGTTTTTGAAAGAACCTTATGGTTTACTGATATATCAGAAATGCCAAAGACTTCTTTTGAATTATATCAAAATGCTAATTGTTGCTTGTTATTTTAAACATCAAAGACGCAGACAACTTGCGTCAGAGAAATCCCTGCTGGTTTATCAGCCATATTGTTTCCTGATCATTCATAAAAAGCACTTTGCAAACCTTTGATGACCAAGATGATATTTGAGAATGTTTGAGAAATATCTATTTGCAATTTTTGGGCAAGAGCAGTAAAATCAAGATATCACAGAGGGATCTTGGCACCCACCATCAAATTATCTATGTTGGTCAAAGCAAAGAGGGAACTTCTCTTCATTTCCTTCTTTCCCTTCACTGTCAAAATCCAAGATGGTCATACAATAATGTATGTCAGCAATCTTGTCTTAAGACAGATCCCTTTGACAATTTCTGAGCAATAGCAGTACTCTTCAACTATCAAAATCCTAAATGAATGAATGTATGTTGGATATCCCACTCAAATCAGTCCCAAAATACAATATGCACCACGAAATACCCAGGGGAACGTATACATGAAGTTAGTTCCCTTTAGCATTTTCTGAGAATTGGCATCAACATAATTGTTTACGAATAGAAGGAATGGCATCAGTTGAATAGAAAAAGAATTAAATGCAGTTTTTCAAGATGCGGACTTTGGCTCCCATCTTGGATTTGAGAAGTAGTCCAAAATGTATTTTCAAGATGGCAGCCATCTTGCCTTTTAATATTTAAAGTTTGTTACATCTATTTATCAGAAAGGATTGAAGGTTGCCCACATCTTGGATTTCAGATCAACCAAAAATATAGCACTTCTTCAGGACCAAGTCAGGATAATTTCAGGTAAGTTTCAGCTAAATTGCACTGGTATAACTTATGAAGTTCAAAATGTGTTTTCAATATGGCGGTCATAGTGGCCATTTTGGTTTTCAGATTGACCAGGTAAGTAGCAACACTTGGTCATGACCATGTCAGATATTTTCTGGCAAGTTTCAGCTATATCGCAAATGTGTAACTTTAGAAGATGTTCAAAATGTGTTTTCAAGATGGCAGCTGTGGTGGCCATCTTGAATTTCTTACTGGGCAACTCGAAAAATAACAACGCTTGGTCAAGATCATGTCAGAATCATTTCAGGCAACTTTCAGCCAAATTGCATTTGCAAAACTTGAGAAGAAGTTCAAAATGTGTTTTTAAGATGGCAGCTGTGGTGGCCATCTTGGATTTCTTACTAACCTAAAAATAACAAATACACATGACTTGGTTGGGATAATGTCAGGTTCATTTTAAGTGAATTTCAGCTTAATCCCACTGGTCTTACTTCATAAGTTTACAGACGACGGATGGCGCATATGACGATTTTCACTGAGTCATGTGAATTTGTTTTAGACATTTGAAATGCATGAATTTACTTGTGAACCAAAAAAAGATTTCATAATTAACAGTTACAAACTCACCTTTGGCTTTGACATAAGGTAGAGTCTTGGCTTGGTTGTTAGACAATTCAGCCTTACGTAGTCCTTTAGTAGAAACATGGCTGAAGGTATCAGGTTTTGTTTAAAATCACCCAAGCAATGGGAAAAACTCCCCCACGTGCCTTTCTTGGAAGTACCTATAAAGCAGAAGAATTTTTTATAGCCAAACAATAAATATATATTGATGGAATCTTATTTATAGCTTATATATAGATGGAAAATTCTTGTGTTGATTATTCAATAATCACATCATAAACAATACCTGGCCCAATGCCTTGCTGAACCCAAAAAGCTTTACAGATTTACAGTAACCTTAACCTTGACTTATCAGTTGCACAGCAATACAACCCCAAATCCTTCGTGCTGAAAGCTGTGAAGAGAACATCAATCAAGAAGTATTGCGTAAAGAAGCATAAACCTAAATAATTTAGTAGTTTAATATCTCGAAATGTGATATTTCATACAGATCTACATGTATGATGTAACAGGAATTTTGGTAGAGGACTACAGCCCAAACAAGGAACATAACAGTTAACTCTTCCCATATATAACAAACACACATTTTTGATGTGTGGATATCTATGCTAGCAAATCTTATTGAAATAATTTCACCTTCTATAGGAGTACATTTACTTCACTCCGTTGTATAATTGGTTAAATAAAGAGGCATATCAAAGACAGGTTACTCGCAATCCAATAACAATTCATTTATCAATAAGTTTGTTTTTTAACAAGTGAAAAAGCTTAGTTACCTATCTTCCCAAAACTCAATTCCACTGTGTATTATATGTACCATATATTTCATAACTAACGTTACATAACATTTCATTCAAATCAATCCTTTTTCAGTTTGTCACCGTGAAACCAAACTTCAACTAAAAAAATCCATTTACCTAGATATTTTGATCTTACCATTTGGAAAAAACAATTCTTTAGCTTTTTCCATTATGCTGTTGTAATCAGCAGTGAGGGGGAAATCTACTGTTCTGGTCCCACCTCCTGACATTGCCCGAACTTGGGTGTATCTATTGTTATGAAATGCCATCCATCCAATGTTTATCTTACACGTTCTCTCTTTTGCTTGTGAAATAGTGGTTCTACTCTGTAAATAAAACAAGAGACTCATAGGCCTTAACAGTCACCTGAGTTCGGTTACAGAATTTAAGAAAGTGTAAACGCTATATTGGACCCTTGCACCCATCCGGCTCTTGAAGTTGGTTAGGACTATATGTGAGCAAATCTTTTTATATAGTGCCAAAATGGCCACAAATTGTATTTTTTTTTCTTTCACATATATGCAATAATGCAAATTTAAAGAAGATTTTCAAAATTTCAGTCATTTTGACCCCGTCTAGCCCCATCCCTTAGGCCCCTTGGTGTCAGACAAGACAAATAAGGATATTAATGGTATATTAAAATGCTATCTCTGGGTTATGATTATAACCATGTTTGAATCAATTCCTATGAAAATTGAGCAAATAATGCTCAACAAGTCAGGCCCAGAGGGCCTGTATTGCTCACCTGGTTTTTGGTTCATAATTCCATGCATAACTTTAAGACTAATAGCGATTTAAAGGATTTACCTCTATTTCCCTATTGGGACCCACCCCACCTGCTCCCGGGGGATCACAGCCAAACATTATACAAACTCTATTCCCCTTCCCCCAAGGATGTTTCTGGCCAAATTTGGTTACAATTCATGCAGAACTTTATGACTATTAGCGATTTAAAAGAGTTTATCTCTGTTTTCCCTATTGGGCCCACCCCTCCTGCCCCTCAGGGGTCAGAGCCAAAATTTATACGAACTCGGATTCCCTTCCCCCAAGGATGTTTCTGACCAAATTTGGTTAAAAGCCTTGTAAAACTCTATCATAAATAAGTATGACTAGTAATGATTTAAAGGAAATGTTGACGGACGGACTGACGACGAAAGCCGCACCATGACATAATTGTGTGATAAAATGGTTGTGATATGACAATTTTGTTATTGCACCTTTATCAGATCTTGACCTGATATCAGCCCTTGGGCCTGCGGATCATGGTCTTGACCTGATAAAGGGCGTGTTATCAAAATTGTCATATAAACTCTGAATATTATACATGTATATAATGATTATTTTGAAAGAAATGATCAGATTTTGACTAAAATAATATATTTTTTACCACATTAGACATTACTGGACAGTTTTATGTCAAAGTAAGCAAGTGAAAATAGCATTTGATCATTATAATCCACGTGAAGAAG
Organism: Argopecten irradians; assembly: GCF_041381155.1. Taxonomy (NCBI): domain Eukaryota; kingdom Metazoa; phylum Mollusca; class Bivalvia; order Pectinida; family Pectinidae; genus Argopecten; species Argopecten irradians. The sequence continues at coordinate 9,975 of NW_027188478.1, read as the reverse complement.
CAGTAGAACTAATAACAATTTTATAACTGATTTAATAGAATGATTTATTGTGATTTTCAAACTATCTGACATCTAACTACCTGCGTATTCAGGCTCGTCCTTTTGTTTCGAATCTTCTTAACTAAATCCAATAGATTTTCATTTGAAGATGGACTGGTACAGGTAGCTGAAAAATAAGGAACATTTATATAAAAGGTATTATGCAATGATAGCTTTTGGATAATATTAGAAATATGCTGATTTTCTACTATTCTCATAGAATAATAATAACACAGAGTCAATATTCCATTTGTGAACTCAATCAATGCCCAAATGTTGAGTTCTTCAGGATGCAGGCTTGCTTTGGTCATTGTTCTTCTTGTAAATTAACATGCTAATCAGATACTCCTTTTGGCAAAATCACATATCCAATATAAAGAATATGGACTTTGATTCAGTCCATATAGTGTTATATTGCCTTGATGGATCTAAAATAATGACATTAAGGGCATAGGAGGTTTTCTACTAGAGGGTATAACATCATTTGGACCTTAACAAATTGATAATCATTGACCCAAGAAAATAATTTTAACCAAAGACTTAGTCTGAATTCAATTATTGTAATAGGTTAATAAATGGAATGATTGTTTTATTATTTCTTTTAACTACCACATATGCTAACAGTGCATGCTTTAAAAGTTATATTGATCATCACTAGATATGCATCAAACAAGAGATCCCAGAGAGGTCTTGAATCCACAATCATTCCCAAAATACAATATGTACAAATAGGATCCATGGGGAGCCTGCATATAAAATTGCAGCTATATCCTTTCTGAGAAATAGCAGTAACATACTTCAAATGTTATCAAAATCCATGATGGCTGCCTGACAGATCCCTTCAGTACTTTCTGAAAATAGCGGTAACGAATTTCAACTATCAAAATTCAAGATGGCTGTCTGTCGGCCATCTTGAATTTTGATAGTTGAAAAACTAAGTTGCGCAATCTGCACACTTAAGGCCCTTAAAGCTTGGGGACCAATTGATACAGTCTATGAAATTTGAGACAGATTTGTTCAGAAATAGCGGTAAAAAACTTTGACTATCAAAATCCAAGATGGCTGCCTATCATAGATCTTGTTGACTGAATGGTCCCAAAATACAATCTTTAAATATTTTTATGTATAGTCTATTTGTATTAGTTCATGCTCAAATTGATTATTCTGTGACAACTTATAATGGTTGCTTTAGTGAAACTCAAAATATCTCACCATTTGTTGAGGACGGCAAGTTCAAGCTTTCATTATTTACTAAATAATGCAACTGTGTCATCAATTTCACATCCATCACTGAGGACCACTGTCATGCTTTGATTGTCCATAATTTCAAACTTGGTCCTAACTACAGTAAAGAACCATATAGAAGATTGATATTTTAAAAATACACATGCATTAATGATTATAATAATATGTACTCATAAATAAATTTAATTATAGTAATTACAGTGTTGGTACTCATGCAACTACATATTATGTACTATAAGCCCTAGACTAACTCATTCCTCTTACATGTATGTGGGTTTTATCAAACAAGAGGCCCATGGGCGGTCACCTGAGTTCGGATTCAGAATGAAACAAAGACACAAAAACACTATATATTGGCCAATCAGGACCTTGAAGTCAGTCAGTGGTTTTATAAATTTGACTTTTTAATCTATGAAGAGTATTTGGTTCCATTAAATCTATGAATTCAAAAGAAGATTTTTTTTAATTCTTAGTCATTTTGACCGCGTTTGGCCCTGCCCCACTGGTCCCTGGGGGTCAACAAGGACATATATGGATATGTTAAAATGCTATATCTCAGGGTAATAATTCTAACCAAGTTTGACTCATTTCCTATGAAAATTGAGCAAATAATGCTCATAAAAAGTTTATCCTATATAAAACATACTAAATTTGATCCCCTCCCCAGGAGAAAATCTGAGATCCCAGGGCTACGAAATTCACAATTTTTTGTAAAGGGCCTTAAGACCTTTTAACCTATGAAGAGTATCTGGTTCAGTATCTGGTTCCGACCTTTTAACCTATTAAGAGTATCTGGTTCCATCAAATTTGTGAATTCAGAAAAAGATTTTTAAAATGTTAGTCATTTTGACCCCTTTTAGCCCCGTCCCTCTGCCCCTGGGGGTCGGCCAGGACCAAAATGGATATGATTTTAAAATACTACCTCAGGCTGATAATTCTAACAAAGTTTGACTCATTTCCTATGAAAATTGAGCACATAATGCTCATAAATGTGTTTTTTCCTATATAAACTATAGTAAACTTGACCCCCTCCCAAAGCGGGAAACTTGAGACCCCAGGGTCAAATAACTCACAATTTTTTAAAAGATCTTAAGACCTTTCAATCTATGAAGAGTATTTCATTTTACCATTTCTGGAATTTCAGAGAAGATTTTTGAAGTTTTAGCCTATTTGACCCCATTTGGCACCAACTCTCAGGCCCCACGACGACAGACAAAAGGCGATTAGAATAGGTACATATATGTAGGTCACTGAGACTTCGTCTCAGGTGACCTAAAAATTGAATTGAACTACCTTTACTTTGGTTCCTGTAAAGTGTGAAACGAAAAGAAATCAAAGGAAACAAAATAGAACAAAACGAAACCAAGTCAAACAAGAAAATTACCTAAAAGTCAATATAGGTATAGTTTATATGCTGTCTACAGAGAACAATGGTTTTAACTACATAAACGCCCATCTGTCATACAGGATACCTAAGTGTTATATATTTATATACATGTATATATATATATATATATACTCTACCTGTATAATGGCTGGGTTGACAGCCACATGCATATGACACTGTACCTGTATAATGACTGGGTTGACAGACACATGTATATGACACTGTACCTGTATAATGACTGGGTTGACAGCCACATGTTTATAAACACTGTATCTGTATAATGACTGGGTTGACAGCCACATGTATATAACACTGTGCCTGTATAATGGTTGGGTTGACAGCCACATGTATATAACACTGTGCCTGTAAAATGGCTGGGTTGACAGCCACATGTATATATATAACACTGTACTTGTATAATGACTGGGTTGACAGCCACATGTATATAACACTGTGCCTGTATAATGACTGGGTTGACAGCCACATGTATATAACACTGTACTTGTATAATGACTGGGTTGACAGCCACATGTATATAACACTGTGCCTGTATAATGACTGGGTTGACAGCCACATGTATATAACACTGTGCCTGTATAATGGCTGGGTTGACAGCTATATATATATATACACCTAACTGGGTTGACATACAGCTACATGTATATACAAAGCAAAATTTCCTAACCTGAAATTGACAACAATTTTACATGAAATTTGACCTGAAATTTCTTGACTTGAAATTCTGGTTAGGAAATGTTGCCTGTGTAACACTGTACCTGTAAGATGAGTTAACATCCATGTAAAAGTGTACCAGTATACCATGAAACAATACCTATATAAATAACTACATATGTACTATGTATTCTTCTTGTCATACTAATTATTTAATTAAAAAATTGATTTTGTTTCGTTTTGCACTTTACACCCCTGTTTACACAATACTGATCAGTATATTGTATAGTAGGCTAAGGATTTATAAGTGAGAAGGATTTGTCACTCGGGGTTTTGGACCACTACATTGGAAGAGCTTTTGTATTTGTGCACTGACCGTGACATTGGGCGACGACTGATTTTTTTCTATATCCATCGGTGCAGCCTTTGATGTAACTTGCGGGTGCAAGGGTTACCGGGTGCAAGGGTTACCGTCTGAAGCGTGCTGTCATTTCAAGAGCTGTCGTATTTTTTTAATGAAAATTTAAGACATTTCTTCTAAAACTTCCGTCCTTAAAGCAAGTACTAAACATTGTAAAATTTAATTAACTTTACACTGGTGTTTCGTTTGACTCGATAAGACAAGTATTTGTTGAGAAAAATGGTTTTTATTCACGGTTCATAGGCGTCTCGCGTGGTGTTTGCGTAGTGTAAAGAGACAGACACGAATCCTTCTCACTTATAAATCCTTGAGAAGGCTTATTTTACAATGTATTATAAAAATTTTAAATTACATACGAGGTATATAGTATAGGATAGTCTAGTTCTTTTTTTTTAATATTTAATACTAAATTACTTGTTTAACTTACTTTTCATCATCATCTCATCCAGTTTGTTAGCACTTATTAGTTTTCCTCTTTCCTTCGTATTGTTCCATACTTTGAATGACTTTGTTGATGACATAATGCTACAGTAAAGTCGTAAAAGAAAAAAAGAAATTCAGATCAGCTATGTTGTTCATGTGCAATAAACATATACTGGGATCCTACCAGTAGTCGTGGAGGAACAATAGCTAGGGATTTGGGGAAAAATAATTGTTTGCATCTCATGAAACTATTATTTTCGCATAAACAAAAAAAAAAAAAAAAAAAAAAAACACATCATGAAGTATTCGTCAGCAGCTCCAGACATTCGGAAATCTGGATGCACAGTAGAATATGCACACATTCATGACTACTGGTAGGTCTAGGGTTAACAGAATATTTCTGGATAGTATAATAAAAAGTCTACATACTACATTTTGTAATTCCGTATGAAATTTAGATCAAATGAATTAGCATGGTTGCGTTTTCTCCTGCGTCTACGCGTTGGTAATTAGTGCCTACAATAGGCTAATACAGGTATTATAGCCAATGTATAACGTTAAGCTTAAGGTTATGCATTCACGTGCTCCGTTTATTTCTCGATATAAAAATAAAAATACAACTGTACTAGTCGTGTAAATAAAAATATTATCAGATCTCAATATTGGACAAATAATGATATTAAATCTAAGAGAGGATCAAGTGATAATCAATGAATCTGATTACATCTTCTATTTAATGGTGAAATCATCTTAATTTGTACTTACGTGTTTGCTAAATGCTACCAGTACTTGTGTAAATAGGCTGTACAGTTTTTAATGCTATGCGCAACCGGAAGTGAAGTGACAGTTGAAACTGTAACCAGTAATTAAATGACCACGATGGATCTTCACAAGCTAGAACTAGCTTACAGCGATCCGACCACAGCGATTCAGCGACTTACGTGTTTGCTGCACTACCTGACTACGTTGCCGCCGGTATGAAGCGTGTAAATATAAAACCCGAGGAGTTCCGAGAAGTCCGTGTCTATTTATAACTCAACTCGGCTAAACTATCTAGATGACATATATGGGCGAAAAGAGAATTCAGGTCGAGATCCGTGATATTTTTAATTTGTCTGTAGTGATAAGCTAACACGACTTGCCGAGATAGATAACTCGACAAGTCGTCTTAAAAGTCGACTTGTCAACATAGCTATCGCGGCAAACCTTCTTGTAAGACGACTTGTCGACATATTCTATCTCGACAAGTCGCGTTACGTTAACTCGACCTAAAATAACACGATGGCAGAAATATGCCACCATAGGATGCAGATATATCCCGAGTTTGGAGCTAAAACCGCGGCCCGCGGGAGAATTTTTAGCCCAAAGGTTGAATCTGGCCATTAAGACCGTAACAAAAATTCGTTGTGCCTTTATATAAGTGTATCGAGGGATGTAAATATTAATGTATATATATGGACAGGGCAAGCTAACAAGTAAAGCTGGTTTCCAAATGGGTATTGCGTATCTGTACTGTGACCTTTTTGGCTTTTAAATTACGTAACTGGTATTTTTCGTGATTCAAAAAATGAAATCTTGAAAAAATAATTTGTAATATAGTATAGTACGGTATGTACCACATGGACTTAGTACGAATGCTAATCCACAAAGCACACACACAGCTTTTAAACGAATTTTCAACCCACGGTTACATATATTGATAAATGATTATGGCCAAGAGGATGGAAATTCGTTGTACAAAGCAGAGTCCTTTTGCACTCTAACTTCCTCAGCTCGGACTAACAGCTACAATGTGTGCGTACACGCAGGCTACAGCTGCATGGCCGGGATATGCAGGATCACAATTTTTAATTTTGTAATCAAATATATAAAAACTTTTCTGAATTAACAAAATCAACGTCGAACTCTGCTGTATGGCGCCTTGCTTCATATACACAGTGCCCTATGAAAGGATGGCCTTTGAATTCCACTTTCATGACCAGATGTCGACATCTTTTAGTTTAGATGTCGACATCAATAACTGACAAGTCGGTGTCACACCCGAGCATAAACACGATTAATCGCCGAGTTACCGACTTTCTACATAATTATCTTGGAATCATTATGTGGGCAGGTTCATGTGGTAAGTCGACATATTCTTCTGTTTATGTCGACATCTTCCGATATGATGTCGACTTAATGCCTTAATTATGTCGACATCATTAAGTCGTAAGTCGGTAACTCGATGGCAGAAATATGCCACCAATATGGTCTATGGTACAAGCACTGACTTCAGTTTTCTATATTCAAAGATAGTGGCTATTTCAAATGATTTGCGCATGAGTAACAGGAAGGCGACAAGTCGACAACTCGACAACACGACAAGTCGACAACACGACAACTCGACAACACGACAAGTCGACATTTTACCGCGACAACACGATATTCTGTACGCGCTAATTAGCGTGTTTGAAATGTCGACTTGTCGTCTTGTCGACTTGTCGACTTGTCGCGGTTCGAAAACGCGACAAGTCGACATTTTAACTGTTAAATCTCGGGTTGTCGCAGTTTGAGACCGCGACAACTCGACAAGGCGACAACACGACAAGGCGACAACACAACAACACGAGATGGCCGTAATCAGCCACCATAGGTACGCGTGCCCAGAAACGATAACGTGACTGCACCTAAAACTCTTCATTTCAATGTGTACAGGTAGAGAGTGGATACCGGCACCAGTCGTGCTGCCACTCTCTCACCTGATGTCTATACGTTGCTATCCTGTGAAGGTGCATGGTCTTAAAATGTAGAGAAATTATTATACTAATTATGTAGTCATTTGGTTGGGTGTGTCGGGAGAATGAGTGAGGGAGTTGATCATTGTCTCGTTTACTTTACTGTAAGTTTTCATATTTCGTTAATAAATGTTTAATTGTTCGTCTGTTTTATTCGCTTATTTTCAAATCTAACAAGACTCTCCTCCTGTAATATGTATTTGAACCTAACTTAGTTAATAAAAAGTGTGTATTGCATCGGGACTAACATAAGGCTGTTGATTAATTAAATGTTGTGTAGCTGCTTGAAAGCGTTGGTAAAATATGCAAAAATGCACATTTCAGAAAAACAGGCCTATAGGGATCAGCACATATTTCTGTTACCAAATATCATGTCATTAAAGCTTTTATTTGACAAGAATCGACTCAACAAAAGCATACACATCGAGTCCTTTTTTTACCTTGTCGTGCAAATGGCGGTTGTAAATTATACAATGCAAATATGACATATAGGAAGGCATTTCAATCATCTAAATGTCCCTATTGGGTACTTTTAGGGACACTGAACATAAAACAAAGACTGAGAGAAAATGTCCAATCGCTGTATTTGGGGCAAATCATACAGATTTGTGAAAATGCATTTAAAATCATAAATTTCACTCTTTTGTTCTGAAAAGAAACATTCTCTCTGTGGCAATATAATATTGAATATGTACATCGATTTCTGTGAAACGCCTTTATGTATACCATATTTACGTGATATATTTTCCAATCGCCAATCTTTCAAAGAAATAACATGGCACCTTTTGGACTGAATCAGCGTAATGCTCATTTTGTGATAGATCTATCGTCTTTTTATATACCGAATGGGTACTGGGATCACAGTATGGCGTTTATGTGTGTTCTCGATACATTCAATTCAGTAAGATGCATTCTTGTTAAAATTCTACTTGGAATTCCGATCCACTACGATGCGGTACGATACGTAAACTCTAAGTTTGGGGTCACCTCAGCATGACCCCTGTGATTAGCCAAGCAGCTTGCTGTGATCCGAGGATCTTTCGAATCGAACAACTACTCCTACACGAAGGACTGGAACAGGAGGCAAGATAATGTAATTTTTTGTTAAACAATTATTCTTAACACAATCAGATTAACATCAATATAAAGTCATGAATAATGTTTTATTAGTATAATAAAATGACGCGGCATTTTACAAAAAATTAAAGTGAATAGTCGGGCAAAGAAAACCAGTCTAAATGCGTTCATTGGCCTTCCAAAAGTTCTCACATATTAATACGACGGTCAAGTTCTGCTTAGTTTCCCAGTTCTGACCATTAAAGTAAAGAAAAGTTGAAAGCATTGAAAGCGAGGCTGCGTGGAAATGTAACCACGGACATAGTGAGCCGGGAGGACGTTTTAGAATTTCCATACTTTAAAATAATTTCTTCGTACGCAGACAGATTTTGACGAGAGATTTTATTTTTCCATTTCATAAGAAATTATACTGGATACATTCACACCATTTTTACCGACTTTAGCCATCCTTGCCCGACTGTTCACTTTAAAGTCACGAATGTTCATTAAAACATCAAGTGGTATCATAACAATGTATGTTGATACAAAATATAACAATCAAACTTAAACAGTTATATTAATTTGTACTCAATTTCCAAACAATGAAGGAAAGAAAACAGCCGTACTGTTTTCAAACAGTACAACATTGAATGAAAAAGGCAGTCTAAATTAGGTTGAATTACAAAGATATGCGAATGTATATGATGTACGTTTGACACAGAAATACAGACCAATGTCTATCATCGAGGCACGGTCTTTTAAAAGCTTTATATTAAAGATTATTCGTGTAAATAAAGAAGGTGGCCTCTAGATTTAAAACAAAAATCACACAGACTTATATCTCAATTATTTTAAAACAATAATAGGTTTTTAATTAATAGTAGTTTGAATTTGATCACACTAGTATCGAATGTTTTTAAGTTTCATGATCATTCATTTGTGCAAATTTAGAACTTGATCGAGCCTTTTTTTATTTTTATCCAGTTATATATGTTGTACATGTATATGTATCCATACAGCGCTAAATTTGCCAATATTAGTAAGGTTTTTTTGCCTGATATACAGTCTATATATTAGGCAAAAAACCTAATAATATAGGCAGGTTTAGCGGACAAATGTACCCATTCCACAAAAGACGCATGTGATGATAGAAAGGACTTTTGTTTTGTTATTTTTCTATATACATATAGAAAGCAAGGGTAATATTTTGGTCAGTGAGATATTTCAGTCAAAATAACTATTATTTAAAGATGCTCCACCGCCGACAGAGCATAAATGATATTCATCACTAGAACAATAATTGGCGTTAAATCGTGTGTATTATGTCCTAATTAACACAAAAAAATATATCAAACAATTTATCTTGCCTTTGGTGCATGAGCAATCAGTACTTCATTCCATATAGCATATAGTGCCACCGACTTTTTCCGGAATGCGATTAATTATTTTTCATAGTTTTAACTAAAAGTAAAATTAGAAGCTGAAACCTTTTTATTGGCGGTAAGGGTGATAAAGCTTCTAATTTTACTTCAAGTTGAAATTACAAAAAATATTTAATTGCGTCCCGAAAAAAATCCGTGGCACTATATCTTATATGGAATGAAGTACTGATTTTTAGAGTACTACTACACACATATTTGTAATTGCCACACGCTGATTGGTTTTTACCGGCAGGTGCAAACAGCGTTGATCGACAGGCCATATCATCGGCCCCAGTGGACCGATTTTCATGCGGTTTTCGACATCTTCATTTTCAGATTATTTTACTTACTTCATTTCAATATCATTTTGCATTACACTAACACTTTAAAGGCTTGTAGCATAAATTCTGATTTTGCAACACTTTGTGATACAGAAAAATTATCTTTTATTCTCCAAAATAGTGATATGTGTTGTTATAGTGCCAAAACCTATAAACAAATATTAGATAAACGCCGAGACTTATTTTATAATAACTG
>NW_027188477.1:0-21415 GCF_041381155.1 Argopecten irradians | reverse complement strand
CCTCCATATAATGTAACAGAATTGGTTCTATAAATATGGGGTTACATACAATTGCCTTACTTCAAGGGGTAAACACATGGGTTATAACAAACAATACCTATTTGTGACTCTCCATTACAGATATCACTGAAGGACTAAATTCACTCATTAAAACACAAGGGACCTTCTCCATGATCCAACCCACGTGTATAAAAGGTTCAAGTGATAAAAGTATAGGAATGGTCCAACCTTATTGTCCATCATTACTGTCTGACGGCTCAATGTTAGACGAAACTAAGATCATGTCATCAAGCTTTGGCATAAAATTGTTCCACTCACCACTCATAATTCTGACAGATGGGTTGTTTCAAAAGCCATGTGAAACAAATATGATAAATGCATGGCATACTAACTACAAACACATTGTTTTAGCCCTTGCACAACCAGGACATGGACAGTACAATTAATAGTGGTATTCACAATTCGGCACAATGACAATTAGTTTCAACATGAGCTCATAACATCACCACAAAGGACCAATGAATTAATTGGTCACTGGGGCATCAGCTGGTTTATAAGGCTATAGAACATCTCTTGCTAATTACAGTTTAATTGATGTCCATTTTACTTTACAGTTGGCATCAGAGGTCACCTTGGGTGACATGGACTACATTGAGCTGATATCATTCATTAATTGAGACAGAACATTAAAGATTGACCTGGTATCATGTTCATTGATTGGCTTTAATACAAATCCTTTAAATGACCAATTTAAAACAATATCAACCCATGTATCAAATCACAATACAATCAAAATTAATGGGAACTACCAAATTAACTAATTAATAGTGGTTAATAGTCCTCCCACTGGCCACATACCACCTCCTTCTTTAGAAAAACGTCCTCGTTTTTTTTATCCATTTTCCTCTGGTAGTTCTTTGTTTTCGCTCCTGTAATGACGCATATCAACAGCATCAGCCACTCTGTCAGATGCTGTGTCTCGAATGTGCCATCATCGTGCTAATGTTCGTATAAAGTTGGCACGGGTCAACCAATGTCGGGCTCAGACTTTATAATACTTTTCTGTGACATAACAAATTCTCCTGTTTTTTGCCATATTGGAGGTTGGGTCTGTCTGCGCGATTTGACCTCCTGGCTGGAACTGGGGACTCCAACTGCCCCATTTGCCTCGCTCTCGGATTCAGACTCTGCAGCGTCCTGCCAGTCCATGACCATCCGTGATGCCGATCCTGGAATCATGATCCTCATCTTGGGCTTCCTGGTCACTTTCCGTTGTTTTTCATCAACAGAAGGCTCTGGTGAGGACCATTCCCTCTGCGCCTCCAGTTCTGTATTCACAGCAACCACCATGTCATCTTCAGACTCGCTGTCAGCGTTCTGGGATTTCTGGTTGTTTTCTTGGAGGGCAATTCCGTCTTGGCATCTTTCTAGGCAGTGGTTTTGGTGCACTCGCTCCTCTGTTATTCGAGGCGGAAGGGAACCAATAGGTAACACAGGAGATTTCTATGAAGAGTCCTGATCCGGCCTTCTCCATTCTCCTGTTGAACCTCATATAACAGGTATATCCTGGTTGGGGTTGCGTGAGGACAATATAAACCTCGTCCTCCCAACGGTTTGCAATCTTATGCTTTCCATCCCATGCTACCCGTTTTCACCCAGTAAAATCACCTTCCTGTATTACCGCACCTCTTGTCTTTTTCTGTCATAGTACTTTTTCTGTTTTTCTTGGGATTTCTGTGTATGTTCAGAGGCTATCCTGTAAGCTTCTTTTAACCGTTCCCGAAGACTTCTTCCGTAGTCAGATACTGACTGAGATTGTTGGTTAGTGTCCACCCCGAAGGCCAGGTCGATTGGTAGTCTCGGTTCCCTCCCAAACATCAGAAAGAATGGAGATTGGTTGGTAGTTTCGTGACGAGTACAATTGTAGGAATGTACTATGGGTCCGACAAACTTCCTCCAATTGGCTTTCTCCTTGTTATTGAGGGTTCCAAGCATATCAAAAAAGAGTTCGGTTTAAAAACGTTCACATTGGCCGTTACCCATTGGGTGATATGGGGTGGTCCTTGACTTATCGATTCCTGTGAGTTGGCAGAGCTCATGAATCAGCTTTCCTTCAAAGTTTGCCCCTTGATCACTGTGGATCCGTTTCGGCATTCCATAGTGTATGATAAAATCATTGAAGATAGCATCCGCTGTTGTCTTTGCCGTCATGTTCTTGGTTGGTATTGCTTGGGCGTACTTGGTGAAATGGTCCGTTATAACCAAAATGTGCTGGTACCCTCCCTTGGATGTCTCTAGAGTAGTGAAGTCAACACAGACCAGCTCCAGCGGTTGAGTGGTCTTGATGTTCACTAGAGGGGCCACTTGTTTGGTATGTGCTTTCCTTTTGAGGCACCGATGACAATTACTGACATATTCCTCTATTTCCTGATACATGTTGGGCCAATAGAACCTGTCTCTCACTAAGGAGATGGTCCGGTCTCTAGCAGGGTGTCCCATGGTATCATGATGAAGCCCTTGTAATACCTCCATCTTCAGCTTTTTGGGGATAACCAGCTTATATGACGGTCCATCATCGCCAACCACCTCCTTATAAAGCATCCCTTCTCTCATCTTCAGTTTCCCGAAGGTCTTGTAAAGAGCGGCTTTCTACTTCTGCTTTCGGGACAATCCTTTCCATCTGGGTTTTACTCCCGCCTTCAACAATGAGGGATCCACTGAACTGAGGACTGGGGGTCTTCCATTCGATATCTGGTATGATCCTCAAGCTATGTTCGTTGATCATCCTTTAACGTAACTCTTGGATCGGTACATCCTTTTCTTCATTCAGGGTTCTGGTGTTGTGTGCCTCGTGGGACCAGAACCATGGACTCTCCTAAGTCAGGGTCTTAGGACCTGCATGAATCCACAAATCGGCCATCAACACAGTGTCCGTTGATACTTGGTCTAAGGTCCGAGTCGAGAAGAGACCAGTCTGCATTATGCATTGCTGACCCCTGGGTCCGACTATTATCTATATTGAAGTTGTAATGAAGAGAGGGGCCGCTACCCATCTATGCCACTGTGGCAATCGAGTTTGCGGCCGTTGTTAATATGTACGTTAATGGATTGTTGTCTGTCGATCACTGTGACGTTCTGTCCATTATAGGTAGTCGTGAAACTTCTCGGCAAAGTGGCCCATTCAAGAGCCAGAAAACTCCGCGCTTTGTGTGCCGGATGAGTTCCCTCTCAGATTTATTCAAACCCCTGCTGGAGTTTGACGATAACCCGTTTTATTCTTCCTTCCTGTTATATGACAAAGATACAGCCCATACGCCTTTAAGGGAAGCATTCGAGTATTTACTTCCGAAATGGCATCTTAAAGTCAGGGTCTCTCGAGAAATGGTTCTGAGACAAACAATGCATCCATGGAGTGCTGTGAATGCATACTCTTGCTCGAATTCCCATTTCATTTCTCGGGGTGGCAATGCTTCCAATTCCTTTTACCATTCGTCTTCTTAGGTGTAGGCTTAAAATCGGTTGATGGGGTCGGGCTCATCTTGGAGAAATCCTTTATTAAATTTCCGGTAATATCCTAAAGAATCCAGGAAAAAAATATATGCCTCACTTTCCTCTGGATTACTAGGGCGGTGGCACATAGACATTTACCTTACTACAATTTGTCGGGTCCCGGGATCTACTCCCATCTGCTGAGACAATATGTCCGACCTACTTGATCCTCGGCATGAAGGAAAGCACATTTTCTTCGGAGGGGGCTGAAAGCTTCAAGTTTGACCTCCCGTATCCGCTGCAGTACTTTCTCCACCCTCAGTAGATGTTACTCCTCGTAAGTGTCGGAAAAGATGATCAAGTCATCCAGATAAATGAAACAATACGTTAAATGAAGGTCTCCCAGACATTCTTCCATAAGGCGCTGATACGTCGACTGGGTGCGTTAGCCAGTCCCAAACGGCAGGTCGGTTAGAAGATTCATAAAACCCGAAGCGCTTCCCAACGGTAATTATGCTGTTCTCGCCTTATGATTCCTCATCTAATTCCAACTGGTGGTATCCGGACTTCCATATCAAGCACGGTGAAGTATTTATTTCCAGCTAATGAGTCCAGGTTATCTTCACATTATTCGGAAGTTGCGTAGGCGTCCTTTATGGTTCTCTGGTTCAATTGTCTGTAGTCAGACACACATCCTACAGCTATCCCATGATCTGGATCGTCTCTACGGTCACTGGTTGCAGCTCACATAGTAGTAACGCCTTGGGAGATATGGTCACTGTTCGAGGTACTGACGTTGGATATCTGTACCGGTATAAGTCCTTTGGCGTCTCGATTGTATGGCACGAGGGCGGGTGTGATGTCCAAGTCCTCAGTAATAACGGCTTCTGGTGTAGGTTGTAGTATAGCGCAGACCGGCAAGTAAGGGAGCTTCTTGTCCATAAAACCCTGTATGGTTATCGTGGTGTTAGGCATGACTGTGATGCGCTTGGACTCTGCAGACCTCACAAGTGCTAGCCGGTTACTGTGACGCTCTAACTGTCTATCCCTCAGAAGCATGCAACGAAACGCTAAGTACCAAGGAGTCCTAAGACTAGCTGTCTGAAGAAATCGTTGTCCCTTCGTTTCAAGGAGTTCCTCCATGATAATGTTCAGAACGTTGGTTCCCAATAATATGGGTACTGACGAGTTGTATCCGCTATCGGGTACCACTAGGAACAAACATCGATAGTCATTGTTGTGGCATCCTGTGACAGATGGGGTGATGTTAGCTTCGATGTAGCCATAATAAGGCAAGGCCTCTCCATCTGCACACTCCACGTGTAGGACATCTTTCAATGGCTGTATAGGCTGGTCCTTAAAATTTGTCTCGTAAAAACTGTGGCTCAATGTTGACACTGTAGATCCTGTGTCCAAAAGGGCTCTTGTTTCCACTCCTTCCACTAATAATGTCGTCTCATTGGGTTGTCCCACAAGACCTTCTGTGTCCCCAGAAGTTCCACTGGCCGGGCTACTTTTACAAACACCTACAGCTTGCCCGAACCTGCAGGTGCGTTGAAGTTTAAAGGTTTCCGTTGGTGATCCAATCGGACACGACAATTAAGTTTCAGGTGACCCACCTGTCCACATCTCCAGCATGTCCTTTCCTCTCGTCGCTGAGTAGGTGGCTGGTCTGTCCTCTTACTCTTCCCCGTTTCCCTTCCATCCTTTTTGTCTTGCCAGGCTCTCACCTTGGACACTTCAGTGCTGAGCTGATTGATCATTGCCTTTAACTCTTGCATCTCAGATGAAGCATGTTCCGGGGTATCTGCAGATGTACTGGCCATCTTGGATACAGCTTTCTTGGAGGTAGCCTCCGGTTCCATTTCTTCCTTCTCTACTTTACGTACCGCTGCCCTCAGCTCATCAAAATCCTGAATGCTGTCATACTTGTGGGCTGTAAGTAGTCTTAGTGGCTTCCTGAGACCCTTCCAAAATATCCTCCTTAAAAGCATACTTGCCTTTGATGGTAAGATGTACTCCCCTTCTCGTATGGCCTTGGTGAATAGCTTCTCCAGTCTGCATCCCCATCTTGTAGCATCTTCATCATTTCTCTGATGCGCTGTATATACCTCCTGCATAAGGTCGTCTCCTTGCTCATCTGCCTTATATATGCCATCCAGCTTATCCAAAACCTCTGCCAATGTGGCATCATATCCCACAGTCATAGCTACCTGTCCTGCCTCACCCTTTAACGATCTCCTTACAGCCTGGAGAATAGTGGGGCGCGAGTGCTGTTGATCCCTTAAGTACCCATCTACCTCATACCGCCACTGTTCATATGTGGTATCCGCCTTACCTTTCTCCCCGGAGAACGTAGACAGCCTAGGCATCTGTTGGTGAACTGTTATAGTCTGAGTAGGCTTCTGTATGGGTTCTACCCGAGGCTGACTAGTCTGTTGCTGGTTTGCCGATTCCATTTTGCTCCTTGCAAATTCGAACATCCACAGTTCCAGGTCAGCAGGCGACTCAAACTTGGGCTTCACTCCTAATTTGGAGAAGGCATCTAACAGTGCTGCTCCCTCATCACTCGACTCCATCTCTTGCTGTTGCTGTTCCTCCACTGCTCGATTCTCGGAATCTGACATCTTTAGTAAATTTGAGGGGTATAGAAGGACAAATGCCAATAATAGAGATATAATATAAAACAATACAAAATGAACCCAAGTCATACGCACTGAAAATCAAAGTCTGAATAGATCAAAAATGCTGCGCGCAATGACAGAAT
The DNA here is from genome assembly GCF_041381155.1 of Argopecten irradians. Classification (NCBI taxonomy): domain Eukaryota; kingdom Metazoa; phylum Mollusca; class Bivalvia; order Pectinida; family Pectinidae; genus Argopecten; species Argopecten irradians. The sequence continues at coordinate 15,159 of NW_027188477.1, read as the reverse complement.
TGGCTGGAATATAAGCAAATGTACACAATTTCCACCAAAATAAACATTCGTGTAACAAGGCAGTGAAATAAATATGAGTCTAACACCTGCAATGAAGATGAAATAAAGGAAGACAACTCAGCACATATATATCAAGTGATAGAATAACACGCATATACCTGTACTACCTAACCTGCAAAAGAACACTAAGTACAAACACAGAACACTGAACATGTAACACCACAACACCCGTTTTCTCACACATACAATACATGTAATGTACACAGGACTGTGTCTCTGTTGTAGTCAGGTGTTGTCAGGAAAAAAACTATAAATCCTATCCAAAAGACGTTCCCAAAAAAACAAGTACCACTATAATTTATAGCAAAGGACAAAAAACTAAGAGAAATAACAAAAAAATAATTTAGCGAAGAAAGTATCACTAACTGTCTGCCAACAAACCCGAAGTCTAATTGACAACAAAAAAAGTTCAAATTAGTAAAGTGTAAGCAAAATGAAATTAGAAAAAAAAATATTTCATCAAAGTTTACATGATATATAAATGACTAGTAGCACAAAAAAATCAAGTTGACCAAAGAATTATCAAATAAATATGTAAATCAATATTAAAGAATAAATTTCCTATTTAAATGTTCAATCACAGCTGGTTAACTTTATAATAAATGTTCTTTTCACAAATCAAGCACTTCTGGGTCCTCCAACTGAATCACATGTAATTATAATGTATATGCATAAGGATACATGTGAACTGAAAGTTCGGGGGTCAAGGTCACATCTGCAATCATGGTTAATCAACAGAGTAATACTTTACAAAGTTCCATGGTCACCTCACTGCGGTGGTCTATCAATACAGTAATAATGTAAAGTTCAGTCTTGATCAACATCACCTACCGTATGCTGTATCACAAAGCGAGTGGACATCATCTGGCATCGGGTTCACCTCCATATAGAATTCAAGGTATATTCCAAATGAAATATATGTATGTCCAACAAGCTAACTATATATCCAAACACAGGACTATATAGGCACTGCACAATTCACATCAACTTTGCCATCAGGAATATATGGTAACTTGAAAACTCCAACTGAATTCCTCTTGTGTTCCATGCAGGTCCCTACATGGGCGCCAATTTGTAACCGGGTTGCGAACTGGATCTTAGCAATTAAAACTCAGGGACAACCGGGTCGGGTTCACTGGTATTTATTCACCATAAATATTGTACTGCCTGCATGTGGGTTCAGTTGGTCCATATACAACAATGGATGTACGTACATGTATCTGCTTATTGATATAGATATAGATAGATAGACATGTAGATAGAACCCTGAAACATATAAATAAAAGTACATTAGGATTGCTACCATAACTAACATACAATACTTAACGTGTACACTAGACAAGTTATCCCTATCGAAATATCACAGTTATATAGATACAAATACATAAGTAAAACTCTATAATTTCCTATCAGTAAAGGTAGTAACCATTACCTTACAACCATGCATTAGCATGATAGATAAAAAGAAATATTTACTCTATACTCTATAAATATACATAAAGAGTACAATATACACAAGGGGAGGTAATCCGCTTGTCAGGTAACAAGGGGAAGTAACCCACTTGTTACGAACAAGGGGAAATAATCCACTTGCACACTTAACACCATTAAAAGTAGTACAATATGGAAAATAGATATTATTCCAATATACACATAAATATACCAATTACAGTGGGTTACATATTATAGCAAATTCAATAATATCTTACTTTATCAGATTAATATACAAAGCATTTCTAACTATAATGTGTATGTTGCTTACCTCAACTATGGGTAAAGGGTTGCTTATGCTTATAATGTATACAGCACAATAGCAGACATCTACATGATTCCACTGAAAGATTTATAAATAAATCAATCAGTAACAAGTATAAAACCATACACAATTACTTTTAAAACACATACACAAACACATTACACAGTTACTAAATTCATACTGGATTTAGAGATATAACAAATTTAAGTTACAATCTATTTCGAATTCCACTCTATACAAAATGTATACACTTTCTCAATAATTAATTGAATAAATCTACATTTCTTAATTACCATACTTTAGATACCAAAATAATATGTAAAAAGATAATATAAAAAGTATTAGACTTACATTTGGGTTTGTAGCTTATTGGCGCGTATCATGATATATATCTCCAAAAAGGGGAGATGTTGCTCCTTCCCCAGATCTCAAGCTACTGTCTAATTTTTGGACAAAGACTTTCCCTCCAAAAATATATTAACCAATAAAACAACAGGTCAGATAGGTCAGGTCAAGGTCAAACACTGGACTTTACTCTACATGCACCCAGGACATGGACAGTACATTTAATAGTGGACATTCACAAAGACAAGTCACATGACCATACATACTTCATACATACACAGGTAAAATCTATTTATAGCTCACCAGGCAGAGTGAGTGAGCTCACTCTACATATATACATTACTTGTATATCACAGAGCACTTACCACACTCTGTGATACATAATTCAGTGAGACATCAACATTACATTGACCTGAAAGAAATTACTTTAAAACAAACGAAATTAAAACAATATACAACCCATGTATCAATATACAATACAATCAAATTAATAAAATACCAATTAACTAATTAATAGTGGAATAGTTCACTTGGCCACATCTATATCAGGTGAGAATCAGTCTTAGGGTTTATCCATTTTCCTCTGTAGATTCTTGTTTTGCTCCTGTAATGACGCATAGCAATGCATCAGCCACTCTGTCAGATGCTGTGTCGAATGTGCCATCCCGCGCTAATGTTCGTATAAAGTTGGCACGGGTCAACCAATCGGGCTCAGACTTTATAATACTTTTCTGTGACATAACAAATTCTCCCGTCCTTTGCCAAGTGGGAGGTTGTCTGTCGCGATTTGACCTCCTGGCTGGAACTGGGGACTCCACTGCCCCATTTGCCTCACTCTCGGATTCAGACTCTGCAGCGTCCTGACCATCCGTGATGCCGATCCTGGAATCATGATCCTCATCTTGGGCTTCCTGGTCACTTTCCGTTGTTTCATCAACAGAAGGCTCTGGTGAGGACCATTCCCTCTGCGCCTCCAGTTCTGTATTCACAGCAACCACCATGTCATCTTCAGACTCGCTGTCAGCGTTCTGGATTTCTGGTTGTTTTCTTGGAGGGCAATTCCGTCTTGGCATCTTTCTAGGCAGTGGTTTTGGTGCACTCGGCTCCTCTGTTATTCGAGGCGGAAGGGAACCAATAGGTAACAGGAGATTTCTATGAAGAGTCCTGATCCGGCCTTCTCCATTCTCCTGTTGAACCTCATATACAGGTATATCCTGGTTGGGTTGCGTGAGGACAATATAAACCTCGTCCTCCCAACGGTTTGCAATCTTATGCTTTCCATCCCATGCTACCCGTTTCACCAGTACCCGGTCACCTTCCTGTATTACCGCACCTCTTGTCTTTCTGTCATAGTACTTTTTCTGTTTTTCTTGGGATTTCTGTGTATGTTCAGAGGCTATCCTGTAAGCTTCTCTTAACCGTTCCCGAAGACTTCTTCCGTAGTCAGATACTGACTGAGATTGTTGGTTAGTGTCCACCCCGAAGGCCAGGTCGATTGGTAGTCTCGGTTCCCTCCCAAACATCAGAAAGAATGGAGACTGGTTGGTAGTTTCGTGACGAGTACAATTGTAGGAATGTACTATGGGTCCGACAAACTTCCTCCAATTGGCTTTCTCCTTGTTATTGAGGGTTCCAAGCATATCAAAAAGAGTTCGGTTAAAACGTTCACATTGGCCGTTACCCATTGGGTGATATGGGGTGGTCCTTGACTTATCGATTCCTGTGAGTTGGCAGAGCTCATGAATCAGCTTTCCTTCAAAGTTTGCCCCTTGATCACTGTGGATCCGTTTCGGCATTCCATAGTGTATGATAAAATCATTGAAGATAGCATCCGCTGTTGTCTTTGCCGTCATGTTCTTGGTTGGTATTGCTTGGGCGTACTTGGTGAAATGGTCCGTTATAACCAAAATGTGCTGGTACCCTCCCTTGGATGTCTCTAGAGTAGTGAAGTCTACACAGACCAGTTCAAGCGGTTGAGTGGTCTTGATGTTCACTAGAGGGGCCACTTGTTTGGTATGTGCTTTCCTTTTGAGGCACCGATGACAATTACTGACATATTCCTCTATTTCCTGATACATGTTGGGCCAATAGAACCTGTCTCTCACTAAGGAGATGGTCCGGTCTCTAGCAGGGTGTCCCATGGTATCATGAAGCCCTTGTAATACCTCCATCTTCAGCTTTTTGGGGATAACCAGCTTATATGACGGTCCATCATCGCCAACCACCTCCTTATAAAGCATCCCTTCTCTCATCTTCAGTTTCCCGAAGGTCTTGTAAAGAGCGGCTTCTGCTTTCGGGACATCTTTCCATCTGGGTTTTACTCCCGCTTCAACATGAGGGATCCATGAACTGAGGACTGGGTCCTCTAACTGTATGATCCTCAGCTCTGTCGTTGACATCTTAGCGAAACTCATGGATGGTACATCCTTTTCTTCATCAGGGTCTGGTGTTGTGTGTGACAAACATAGACTCTCCACGTAGGGATTAGGCTGCATGACTCCACAAATGGCCCTCACAGTGTCCGTTGATATGGTCTGTGGTAGTCGAGAGAGACCGTCTGCATCTGCATTGCTGACCCCTGGTCGATATACTATATTGAAGTTGTATGAAGAGAGGGCCGCTACCCATCTATGCCCTGTGGCATCGAGTTTCGCCGTTGTTAATATGTACGTTAATGGATTGTTGTCTGTCATCACTGTGAAGTTCTGTCCATATAGGTAGTCGTGAAACTTCTCGCAAAGTGCCCATTTAAGAGCCAGAAACTCTAGCTTGTGTGCCGGATAGTTCCTCTCAGATTTACTCAAACCCCTGCTGGCGTATGCGATAACCCGTTTTCTTCCTTCCTGTTCCTGATAAAGGACAGCTCCTAGGCCTTTAAGGGAAGCATCAGTATGTACTTCGAAAGGCTTCTTAAAGTCCGGGTATCCGAGAATGGGCGGAGAAATCAATGCATCCTTGAGTGCTGTGAAGGCATCCTCTTGCTCAACTTCCCATTTCCATTCTCGGGGTGGCAATGCCTTCAATTTCCCTTTACCATTCGTCTTCCTAGGTGTAGGCATTAAATCGGTCAGGGGTCGGGCTATCTTGGAGAAATCCTTTATAAATTTCCGGTAATATCCTATGAATCCGAGAAACTGCCTCACTTCCTCTGGAGTACTAGGGCGTGGCCATGTCTTTACCTTCTCCACTTTGTCGGGGTCCGGCTCTACTCCATCTGCTGAGACAATATGTCCGACATACTTGACCCTCGGCATGAAGAAAGCACATTTCTTCGGAGAAAGCTTCAAGTTTGACTCCCGAATCCGCTGCAGTACTTTCTCCACCCTCAGTAGATGTTCCTCGTAAGTGTCGGAAAAGATGATCAAGTCATCCAGATAAATGAAACAATACGTTAAATGAAGGTCTCCCAGGCATTCTTCCATAAGGCGCTGATACGTCGCTGGTGCGTTAGCGAGTCCAAAGGGCAGTCGGTTAAATTCATAAAACCCAAGCGCTCCAACGGTAAATGCTGTTCTCGCCTTATGATCCTCATCTATTTCCAACTGGTGGTATCCGGACTTCATATCAAGCACGGTGAAGTATTTATTTCCAGCTAATGAGTCCAGGATATCTTCAATTCTTGGAAGTGCGTAGGCGTCCTTTATGGTTCTCTGGTTCAATTGTCTGTAGTCTACACACATCCTAAGCTTCCCATCTTTCTTGCGGCATAGGACTACATTGGACGTCCATGGTGAGTGGGATTTCCGTATAATACCTGCTGCTAACAGCTGCTGAAGATGACTGCGAACCTCATCAATCATGGATGGTGGTATCCTTCGGTGTCGCTGTCTGAAAGGTATACCATCCGTTACCTCTATCCGGTGTTTGACTAGCCGGGAATGGCCAATATCCAGATCATCTTTAGAAAAGACGTCATCAAACTTACAGATGAGATCCTTCCCCCTTCATCAACTGCTCCGCTGTTAGGTCCTCTGTGCTAATACCAACTGGTATGTCCTCTAGATATCTCAAGTCCCTATGTTCTTCTGACGTGGTCTGGATCGTCTCTACGGTCACTGGTTGCAGCTCACATAGTAACGCCTTGGGAGATATGGTCACTGTTCGAGTACTGACGTTGGATATCTGTACCGGTATAAGTCCTTTGGCGTCTCGATTGTATGGCACGGGGGCGGGTGTGATGTCCAAGTCCTCAGTAATAACGGCTTCTGGTGTAGGTTGTAGTATAGCGCAGACCGGCAAGTAAGGGAGCTTCTTGTCCATAAAACCCTGTATGGTTATCGTGGTGTTAGGCATGACTGTGATGCGCTTGGACTCTGCAGACCTCACAAGTGCTAGCCGGTTACTGTGACGCTCTAGCTGTCTATCCCTCAGAAGCATGCAACGGAACGCTAAGTACCAAGGAGTCCTAAGACTAGCTGTCTGAAGAAATCGTTGTCCCTTCGTTTCAAGGAGTTCCTCCATGATAATGTTCAGAACGTTGGTTCCCAATAATATGGGTACTGACGAGTTGTATCCGCTATCGGGTACCACTAGGAACAAACATCGATAGTCATTGTTGTGGCATCCTGTGACAGATGGGGTGATGTTAGCTTCGATGTAGCCATAATAAGGCAAGGCCTCTCCATCCGCACACTCCACGTGTAGGACATCTTTCAATGACTGTATAGGCTGGTCCTTAAAATTTGTCTCGTAAAAACTGTGGCTCAATGTTGACACTGTAGATCCTGTGTCCAAAAGGGCTCTTGTTTCCACTCCTTCCACTAATAATGTCGTCTCATTGGGTTGTCCCACAAGACCTTCTGTGTCCCCAGAAGTTCCACTGGCCGGGCTACTTTTACAAACACCTACAGCTTGCCCGAACCTGCAGGTGCGTTGAAGTTTAAAGGTTTCCGTTGGTGATCCAATCGGACACGACAATTAAGTTTCAGGTGACCCACCTGTCCACATCTCCAGCATGTCCTTTCCTCTCGTCGCTGAGTAGGTGGCTGGTCTGTCTGTCCTCTTACTCTTCCCTGTTTCCCTTCCATCCTTTTTGTCTTGCCAGGCTCTCACCTTGGACACTTCAGTGCTGAGCTGATTGATCATTGCCTTTAACTCTTGCATCTCAGATGAAGCATGTTCCGGGGTGTCTGCAGATGTACTGGCCATCTTGGATACAGCTTTCTTGGGAGGTAGCCTCCGGTTCCATTTCTTCCTTCTCTACTTTACGTACCGCTGCCCTCAGCTCATCAAAATCCTGAATGCTGTCATACTTGTGGGCTGTAAGTAGTCTTAGTGGCTTCCTGAGACCCTTCCAAAATATCCTCCTTAAAAGCATACTTGCCTTTGATGGTAAGATGTACTCCCCTTCTCGTGTGGCCTTGGTGAATAGCTTCTCCAGTCTGCATCCCCATCTTGTAGCATCTTCATCATTTCTCTGATGCGCTGTATATACCTCCTGCATAAGGTCGTCTCCTTGCTCATCTGCCTTATATATGCCATCCAGCTTATCCAAAACCTCTGCCAATGTTGCATCATATCCCACAGTCATAGCCACCTGTCCTGCCTCACCCTTTAACGATCTCCTTACAGCCTGGAGGATAGTGGGGCGCGAGTGCTGTTGATCCCTTAAGTACCCATCTACCTCATACCGCCACTGTTCATATGTGGTATCCGCCTTACCTTTCTCCCCGGAGAACGTAGACAGCCTAGGCATCTGTTGGTGAACTGTTATAGTCTGAGTAGGCTTCTGTATGGGTTCTACCCGAGGCTGACTAGTCTGTTGCTGGTTTGCCGATTCCATTTTGCTCCTTGCAAATTCGAACATCCACAGTTCCAGGTCAGCAGGCGACTCAAACTTGGGCTTCACTCCTAATTTGGAGAAGGCATCTAACAGTGCTGCTCCCTCATCACTCGACTCCATCTCTTGCTGTTGCTGTTCCTCCACTGCTCGATTCTCGGAATCTGACATCTTTAGTAAATTTGAGGGGTATAGAAGGACAAATGCCAATAATAGAGATATAATATAAAAACAATACAAAATGAACCCAAGTCATACGCACTGAAAATCAAAGTCTGAATAGATCAAAAATGCTGCGCGCAATGACAGAATTGGCTGGAATATAAGCAAATGTACACAATTTCCACCAAAATAAACATTCGTGTAACAAGGCAGTGAAATAAATATGAGTCTAACACCTGCAATGAAGATGAAATAAAGGAAGACAACTCAGCACATATATATCAAGTGATAGAATAACACGCATATACCTGTACTACCTAACCTGCAAAAGAACACGAAGTACAAACACAGAACACTGAACATGTAACACCACAACACCCGTTTTCTCACACATACAATACATGTAATGTACACAGGACTGTGTCTCTGTTGTAGTCAGGTGTTGTCAGAAAAAAAAACTATAAATCCTATCCAAAAGACGTTCCCAAAAAACAAGTACCACTATAATTTATAGCAAAGGACAAAAAACTAAGAGAAATAACAAAAAAATAATTTTAGCGAAGGAAGTATCACTTACTGTCTGCCAACAAACCCGAAGTCTAATTGACAACAAAAAAAGTTCAAATTAGTCAAGTGTAATCAAAATGAAATTAGAAAAAAAAAAGGTATTTCATCAAAGTTTACATGATATATAAATGACTAGTAGCAAAAAAATCAAATTGACCAAAGAATTATCAAATAAATATGTAAATCAATATTAAAGAATAAATTTCCTATCTAAATGTTCAATCACAGCTGGTCAACTTTATAATAAATGTTCTTTTCACAAATCAGGCACTTCTGGATCCTCCAAATGAATCACATGTAATTATAATGTATATGCAGAAGGATACATGTGAACTGAAAGTTCGGGGGTCAAGGTCACATCTGCAATCATGGTTAATCAACAGAGTAATACTTTACAAAGTTCCATGGTCACCTCACTGCGGTGGTCTATCAATACAGTAATAATGTAAAGTTCAGTCTTGATCAACATCACCTACCGTATGCTGTATCATAAAGCGAGTGGACATCATCGGACATCGGGTTCACCTCCATATAGAATTCAAGGTATATTCCAAATGAAATATATGTATGTCCAACAAGCTAACTATATATCCAAACACAGGACTATATAGGCACTGCACAATTCACATCAACTTTTCCATCAGGAAAATATGGTAACTTGAAAACTCCAACTGAATTCCTCTCATGTTCCATGCAGGTCCCTACATGGGCGCCAATTTGTAACCGGGTTGCGAACTGGATCTTAGCAATTAAAACTCAGGGACAACCGGGTCGGGTTCACTGGTATTTATTCGCCATAAATATTGTACTGCCTGCATGTGGGTTCAGTTGGTCCATATACAACAATGGATGTACGTACATGTATCTGCTTATTGATATAGATATAGATAGATAGACATGTAGATAGAACCCTGAAACATATAAATAAAAGTACCATTAGGATTGCTACCATAACTAACATACAATACTAAACGTGTACACTAGACAAGTTATCCCTATCGAAATATCACAGTTATATAGATACAAATACATAAGTAAAACTCTATAATTTCCTATCAGTAAAGGTAGTAACCATTACCTTACAACCATGCATTAGCATGATAGATAAAAAGAAATATTTACTCTATACTCTATAAATATACATAAAGAGTACAATATACACAAGGGGAGGTAATCCGCTTGTCAGGTAACAAGGGGAAGTAACCCACTTGTTACGAACAAGGGGAAATAATCCACTTGCACACTTAACACCATTAAAAGTAGTACAATATGGAAAATAGATATTATTCCAATATACACATAAATATACCAATTACAGTGGGTTACATATTATAGCAAATTCAATAATATCTTACTTTATCAGATTAATATAACAAAGCATTTCTAACTATAATGTGTATGTTGCTTACCTCAACTATGGGTAAAGGGTTGCTTATGCTTATAATGTATACAGCACAATAGCAGACATCTACATGATTCCACTGAAAGATTTATAAATAAATCAATCAGTAACAAGTATAAAACCATACACAATTACTTTTAAAACACATACACAAATTACACAGTTACTAAATTCATACTGGATTTAGAGATATAACAAATTTAAGTTACAATCTATTTCGAATTCCACTCTATACAAAATGTATACACTTACTCAATAATTAATTGAATAAATCTACATTTCTTAATTACCATACTTTAGATACCAAAATAATATGTAAAAAGATAATATAAAAGTATTAGACTTACATTTGGGTTTGTAGCTTATTGGCGCGTATCATGATATATATCTCCAAAAAGGGGAGATGTTGCTCCTTCCCCAGATCTCAAGCTACTGTCTAATTTTTGGACAAAGACTTTCCCTCCAAAAATATATTAACCAATAAAACAACAGGTCAGATAGGTCAGGTCAAGGTCAAACACTGGACTTTACTCTACATGCACACAGGACATGGACAGTACATTTAATAGTGGACATTCACAAAGACAAGTCACATGACCATACATACTTCATACATACACAGGTAAAATCTATTTATAGCTCACCAGGCAGAGTGAGTGAGCTCACTCTACATATATACATTACTTGTATATCACAGAGCACTTACCACACTCTGTGATACATAATTCAGTGAGACATCAACATTACATTGACCTGAAAGAAATTACTTTAAAACAAATGAAATTAAAACAATATACAACCCATGTATCAATATACAATACAATCAAATTAATAAAATACCAATTAACTAATTAATAGTGGAATAGTCCACTTGGCCACATTTGTAGCCTAAGCGTGTGGGTTTACCGGAATCCTATTAGTAGACTTCAAGCGCCCTGTTGATTCAGACTATATTTTGACGTTTTCTTTAAAATCTAGGTCACCGGTGTTAGTCCCATGTGTCTGAGAGCTATATGACAATTTAATAATTCAAAAACGCGATAGTTCTGCTATAATATATTTCATCTTAAAGCTAGTGCCCAGTGGGGATATGTTTTGTCATTTATGGAACCTTTACTACCATATAAAAGTGTTCTTCTCAGGAAATAGCGTTATCAAAACTCGTATTCAAGACACCCCCTGATGATCATCATTTAATTTGAGATGTAAAATTTTATCTAAATATCGTTTTAGAATAGGACTAATTCATGTATCACGTGATACCCGATAACGTTTGTGAGGGACTAGTATCATCAGTGATGACGGAACATGATAAATTTTACTTTTTGTAATTTTCCTGCTGAATGTGTTAGCGTGGGATATCATATTTTAACGTCATGCTATCACCAGCAGAAACAACCGTGCCACATTTTAACGTCATTCATTCACCAATAGAAACAATTGTCCTGTACAAACGTTATCAGGTATCACGTGGTACGTGATTTAGTCCAATTGTTCGGATTGTACTTCCGAAATAGTGACAATAACTTTACTATAAACAGGCAACGACTTGTGTGAGATTTGTTCTGCTCTCTGTGTGACATGTTTCTTATGGCGAATGCATGTAACATTTGGGAGGCTGCTGCGGTATGTTCATTGTCTCTTTGTAACATTATGAGAGTCTAGCTCATTTCAAAGTGCTTTTTCACTGAACCAAATATACCAATTCAGTTGTCACACTCATTGAATTCTGAGATTGGAGTATCCCGAACAGGAAACACAAAACACGTGTCTTCCTCATAAGAGCGAACGCTAAGCATTAGATCGAAAATGATGCGATAGACAAGAGAAAATAAATGCAAGCTTTTTACGGAACATGCTATTGGGGATGCAGGTACCAACCCATTTTGCATTTATACATCCGATTTTTGTACAATTAAAGTTCAGAGTTCAATGTCAAAAGCGGAATATAGCCCATTGTTTTAATTTTTGTTTTAAAGTTTGTTAACGACGACTTAATTTGAGATTTATCAACCTTCCAATTGATTTGGCTGAACTTCGGCTTAAACTTCGCATCAAAGGAAGTCAGTAGTAGCTTGTGGTGATGTCTCTTGATTATCTTGACTGGTTGTAGCTGCAGTCGTCCCTTAGTGGATAATTTTACTTCCTAATTCCTAATGCTATGCGCCATTGTTAGTAATGCTTTGGTTCCGTACACTAGCCAAGTCACACAATTTTATATTTTAATGTAGTTCCTGGAAGTAAAGAGTGTGGCAAACTAGTGAGCACTTTATCAGTGTAAAGTGTGAGGATGTAATGTAATGTTCAGTGACGGCAGTATGCACTAGTATGGTTGGTCACAGCCATGTCCTACGAAATCACGAAAATATCAACCCGCGTAAAAACGACAACTAACCCCGGAGAAGAAGCGGGATTTTCGTTCGTAGAAATTTGGATCGGCGGCTTTGAGAATATCCGACAGCACGAATCCCGTATCCTTACCATTATACTGGATTGTGGTGTGACGGGAGGCATTGCGTAACCTATAATGGTTTTATTGTCACGCATCCCGTGACGGATCTTAGGTTACATTGTGTACAATATACAGGGCTGTCTCTGGAATACAATCTATATATACATGTGTAGCATTACTACTATTCCACCAACAATCGTAGATATTTGATACAGCATAATCAACGGCAAGCGCTTTGTCTGATTGCGGTAATGATTGAATGGGCAATGGAAAACATTACTGATATTTTTCACTGGCGTAAATATTTAAAATACATATCAAAATATATCCATGTCATGATAATTAGGGAAATATTCATAATTTTCAAAATGCATATTTTGCATTCGGGTAAGACGAAAAGAATAAAACAAACAACTTGAAACTTAAGTTATCATCAAATTACGGAGGCCGTGGATTATACACGGTTCAGTAGTCTGTGGCTTTTCGTGGGTTAGTGGTTTTCCTCTGAGGCCATGACCTTCTTACTCCTCCAAAAACCTCAGTCAGACTGACTTGTTAGAACAAAACAAACGAATGATTTATTGATTTTAATCATTGACTTTAGAAATGGCCCGGGGGTTGTAAATCGATGGATAGGACCGACATGATACGTAGGTGTGCGATTGTTCAACTTCATCATACTTAAAATTAATATTGAATCAGAGGAAATAAAACAATAGACATGATTAATCAGTACTGTGGAGACAGGGTGATGATTAAGAATGGACGAATGATGATAAGAACAAAACAAAAAAAACCGGAATAGTATGAAATTTGTAGTTGGATAGTCAAACATTTCTTAATCTAATTTGACTGCACATCTTCGTTTTATGTAACTTTACTTTTTATTTGATACCACTGTACTTTGATGATGATCTAATTGATTAAATGCGCAAAATTTGACTTGCTTTCTTGTTTTCCCTGGTGAAGAACTTTTGAATGATTTCGGAGGGGGTGCGTTAATAACAAGGTGAGGACAGGGGATACACTGTAAGATGAACCAAATAAGCATTTAGAACTATTGATGAAAAAAAAGAATGCAATGAAGATGGCTGACTCTCTGTCATATGCTGCAATTGACAATATGGGAATTTGTTTGGGATTAAACATTGAATGTACATAGGACACCATCTGTATCTTAATGACCCACTCTCGTATGGAAAACAAGACTCGTGAAATGTCCGTTAAATGGTCACTCATCAACTGACCAGACCAAGAGCTTGACCGATGTTCATCAATATTCAGGACACGTATTGCCTTAACGACAGTAAAGCAATCAAAACAGAGGAACTGGTAATGGTATAACGTATTATTCTTGCATGAACATGACCTTTGACATATGTTTTTGTACACATTATACCTCTTGCCTTTTCCTAAACAACATTTTGTAAAGGCTACAAGGTTAGGAGATTGAAAAAAATCGTCAAAAATCGCTTATAAACACCGCATAGATGACTATTTTGGTGAAATCAAATATTAGCTCGAGTGTGAACATGGTTTTTCAAAGATTTGGTAGAAGCAACAAATCCTTTATTTTATATTAAAGTCATACATTGAGTACAAACGCATTTTATTGCAAATATTCTGACACGAAAGCTAGTGTTATATATAAAATATAAAATCATCGTCAAAACTACACTAGTATATGCATTTTGCACATGCACTTTGAAAAAATATATTGTTCAAAGTTCATGCATTTGTGACTCTTTTGGATTTTATATGTTGATAGATAGAGATGTGTTGCGTGTGTGGAGTGCGTGCGAGATTTGGGAGACCGTTTTGTGGCTTTTGTAATAGCGGAACTCTTTGAACACTGAACAACGAGCAGAGCAGCATGACATTCCACTCAAAAGATTACACAGTAGAGCAATAATTATGTATCAAAAAGTATTTGTTTTACATCTTCTATTGTGATTCACTGTCAGTGACTGCATTTATGGGACCACTTTTGCATTGGGATTTACCAGTAGACACACATTACATATATCTTGCTGAAACCAGCACATAACATGAGGTTTGCCTGTGTCTTGCTGTCCGGTTTCTCGCCGCACTAGAACATAACATGAGATTTGTCTGTGTAACGCAGGCCGATTTCTCGCCGCACTAGAACATAACATGAGATTTGTCTGTGTAAAACGCAGGCCGATTTCTCGCCGCACTAGAACATAACATGAGATTTGTCTGTGTTATGCAGCCGATTTCGCCAAAGTGTCTTGTCCACCATGCCTGGTAAGTTTTGGTGAGACCACACACTATGGACTATCCCCTAGCTTCTAATATATTATTTAACGACAATGTTTGAGAGTATCACAATGTAATGTTTCATTTGTCTGTTATGGTGATATGTTAGTAAAACATTCAACATTTCCTCTGCTTTGTTTAAATAATATTACTGAACACGGCGTTTAAGCTCACTTCCGTCGACGGTTTTTAGCAATCGTCGAAAATGGCAAGTATACAATGACAAAACATAGCAGACTTTTATTATCCCTTGTTTGAGATTGATGGATATATCTACATGTGTTTGTTTACAGGTTACAGTGACCATCAACAAATGAAATTAAGACTAAATAGCTGGTCGCAGTGCCTGAAACTTG
>NW_027188476.1:0-21422 GCF_041381155.1 Argopecten irradians | reverse complement strand
AGATTAAGACTCAATGATTTAATATAAACCTCCACATGGTCACCTGTCAAGCCTGGACACAAGCCTGTGTATTCTACATAAATATACCTCACATCTCATTCATGACAGGTACTCTGATGCCTCTGGCCTATAGGCCTATTGTCTTTGATGGATAAATTGTTGTGTAAGTGATAGGTAGACCTTACAGGTAATTGGTACCAGTTATAATACAATAATTGAAAATCAATCTGCATAAAAGTTAACAACTTTCAAAAATCTGTCTTGCAATATATATACATATATTTGTAACCACATAATTAAACTAATTAAACCCTTTTAATTAAACTAATTCATTGTACCAGTTTATGACAATAATAATGTAATTAGATATAATATATATAGTGTTAAAATTATAGTTAAAGATTTATTTGAAACCACTAGGTTGGATATAGCCATTTATCACAAATTGCATACATTTAAAAACTTTAAAATCATTTCAACATGAATATTCATAAGTACTTCTTTTAAGTTCTTCATTCTTAAAATAAAGTTATTTTTACTTTCTATGAGATAAAATCATTATTTTCAACGGTCATACGTAGATTAGGTTTGATGCCACTAGGGGCGGATACTTATCCTATGGGGGGATAATATCCTATGCATAGGATAAGTATCCGGGTACATATCCTATGGGGGATACTTATCCTATGTGACACCGGTTCGGTTGATATAATTTATACTTGGTGTTTTTGTCGACGTCGACAAAACATTGAACTTACGTTTATTTAAATCTCATTGTTAACCAGCCAGTAACAGGCAAATTCGCAATACTTTTTTTTTTTATATCGCTCACTGTTTATTATTGTTTACATGATCATCAGAGTTTTGGTTATCAAGTGGGTGTTATTCTATAACACACACTTGCATACTCTGTAAATATTTGAGTGTGTGACCTCTGACAGAACAATATTGTGGTGTCAGTGTGTTTACAAACTTATAAGTTTTGCTGGAAGTTTGGCAATTTTTCATAACTATTGGGTAGTTCTACCTAATTACATTAACTTTTTATTCAATCCTTATTGATGTCGGTGAGAGATAAAATTTGTTTGTTAACAAACTTCCAGCATAACACATCACACTTATAATTATACAATACTGTTTGTACTTCTGTCGGTAACGACGTAGTAATTTTCAGACTTCAATTTTCTACATTGACATTGTTGTCGGTGCCTGATTAGGTACAATTGTTAATTGATCTCTGATTGTTTACAAATATCTATTATTATTGTGTATTAATTATTGGTGTTTGTTTATTACAATTTTCACATTATACCTTTGGTAATAAATGAAATAATCGGTCACGATTATACATTAAACCCAATTGTTGTATAACTGAACACCAACAAGTATAAGTTACCAATTGAGATTTCACTGTCTTCTTGGTGTTGATATTGGTAACACAGTATTCTCCCTTGGTACCATTCGAACTTTAATCCATCATGGCGTCACCTTCCAATAAAGTTAATATCAACTTTTGCCATGAGAATGAACTAGATGGACTTCCCAGGGTAGGAAAGAGAGTAGCAAAATTAATTGTCAAATTTGGGGAAGTAAATAGTCAATATTACAATTACATCCCAAGAACAAAATAGTAAAATTGCGCAAGAACACCGGTGAGTTAATTACAACTTCCTTGACTTCGCCCCTAACCCAGGTTTTCCAGTTTCTCAGTGACGAGTTTTCAATGAACGAAGCTGATATGCAGCCAGTAAGAACAGCCTGAATTATTAGCGTAAATGCCAAACCTTAATTTATTAAGAAGACGACGGCAATCGGGCTGGGCAATTCCGATATAGATTCCTTTAAACCCAGCGAGTGAGTTAAATGTCATAGCGACAGGAGGTGCCACAATGTTGGTTCCCTCGAGGTAATATAAAGGAGCATCGAGGTAACGACGCTTCAATTGCCGAATTCGGAGAGCTCAAAGTGAAGAATCACACACGGAGTCGTTCGTCGAAATCCCCCTCAAGACCACCCAAGCGCAGTAAATATAAAACTTCAACGTTATGATTGGGGTGACCAATAGCCAAGACATTATGCAGGGGCAGCACATACCCTCGATACGAACAAGCGACAATGATCATCGTAAGAGTCTGGCGATCGACGCTTAGTAGCAAATTTTCGTCCCTCAACCTTATCAAAGACCCTGGAGTTCAATGGCAAATCCAGCTGGTCTTTGTTCAACATTAAAGTTCAACAGATTTGCAGAGGCATCAGGCTGGGGGGAAGAGAGAGGAGATTCGCGACGCGGAACCGCTATGCTGGGGCGCTCTCAGTGGTAAGGCAGGGTAAAAAGATTACTACAAGTACCCTAATAGAAATGGACGGCGAGTATGTCCCAACCTTCGCATGGTCAGGCAGATTTGATAGTCGATTCCGTTCATCGCGACCCTGCCGGAGACGGCACAAGCTAAGTTTTTTCGACGCAGCTGAACAGGAGGAGGGATTTTGTTTGTTTGTTTTCTGATTTTATTAACGTCTCCTATTAACACGCTATGGTCATTCTAAAGGTCACAGCCTCCCATGTATGCGGTGTGTTGCGTTGTATGTTGTGCGAGGTGCGTGTTTTTGGAGACTGCGGGTATATTCATGTTGTGTCTTCTTGTATAGTGGAACTGTTTGCCCCATTTTTATAAGTGCTATATCACTGAAGCATGCCGACGAAGACACCAAGAAACACACCTCACCCGGTCACATTACACTGACAACGGGCGAACCATGTCGTCCCACTCCCTGTATGCTGAGCGCTAAGCAGGAGATAGAAACTAACACTTTTATAGACTTTGGTCCGTCTCGGCCAAGGGGACAGAACCCAGAGCCTTCCTCATCGGGGCGAACGCTCAACTCAAGGCCAAAAGGTGAGGCGGTGCCAAGGGAGGCATTAGGAAACATAAAGTCAGTTAGAAAGAATAGAAAAGATAAGATCCTAAATTTTAGTCGCCTTTTACGATCATGCAATAGGGGCAGCAGGTAACAAATTCTAAACGCCCTACCTGCAGGGCCGGCCAAGGATTGCAGAGACCACCGAGAGGCTGCCTTGCACGCATGCATAGAAAAGCATGAAACCATTGAGGCCGCCATAGAGGCCATTGAATGGTACAAATGTGTGCACAAGAAGGAGAGGAGGTGGAGGTCGAGGCCGGAATCCTCCACTAAGGTCTACAGGACCTCGTCAGGTAGGCCCTAGCCGAAGGGTCAAGTTCGGGAGCCGTCCATCGTCTTCATCATTGTCTTTGTCCTCCGATGATGAGGAATCCTATGTTTCCGTGAAGGAGATGAAACCGAGACGTCGGGACAACAAAGCCTCTCTGAAGCCGATGTCGGACCAAGAGAGGCGCTTGTCAGCTTTGGAGTTTGATTAGTTAAAGTCCTATTAACAGCTATGGTCATGTAAGGACGGCCTCCCATGTGTCATGGTACAAAAATAGTAATTTTTATATTTCAAACATTTGTTCAGATGTTTTCAGTATATCAATGAGTATTTCAAATAAAGAGATTATTATAGTTGGTTACATACACATTCAAGATTTTTAGGAGCTAGGATTAGGATAATTTAGAATTTGAAATAGTGTTTCATTAGTCCCAGGTTGACCAGTGTCAGTCCTATGGCATGTAAAATGAAGTCGACAAGCGACAAGCCCCTAAGATGGCTCAGCCAGTCTAATTGTAACTAGTAAAATAAACATGTCCATTTAATTTGTGTTCTATTGTACAATGTTGACCATAGGCATTTACTGTAAGGACAAATTAAATTATCACTGTAATGTAAGATTTTTTAGGGTAACTCCGCCCACTAATTAATTGTATAGG
This sequence comes from Argopecten irradians, assembly GCF_041381155.1. Lineage (NCBI taxonomy): Eukaryota > Metazoa > Mollusca > Bivalvia > Pectinida > Pectinidae > Argopecten > Argopecten irradians. The sequence continues at coordinate 17,573 of NW_027188476.1, read as the reverse complement.
CCAATCAAAGTATAAACTTTTGTATGCGATCATCTTAGTAGTAATTAATTGTAACATAGGGGGATATTCTGATATGAAGTGTGTAAGTTAGTTAGTTAGAAAAAGAGTGCGGACACCGAGAGCAAGTGGGTGGAGCTGGTCCTGCAAGGACCAATGAGACAACATTATCTGCACCAATTACATGCATAGTGATACACTCGGCGGTCCAGCACCCGCTGTAAACACTCAACTCGACTGTAAGACAGGTGACTTATGAGGTAGTGCACCCAATTCCTAAAAAGAATCAACCTAGTCAGTATACATCATGGACACGAAAAAGCAGACCAGGGAAGAATTCACAGTAAGTCTAGCTAGGGTCCATGTGATGAGCGTATCATGGACCGCAACAGGGACCAGCCAAATTCTAACATAAGAGGCTCCGGGTCATTCTGTGATCAGGAAACTGAAGCAAAGATTTGAAAGGATTTCAAGGCAACAGATAACATAATCATTGGTCTAACGAAAACAAGTTGCGTCAAGCACACAAGTCAGACAAGTCAATAACAGGCAGTCTCCAAATCATCACCAAAATCGTTTACCTACTTATCAGGCAGTCACCTAAAAGACATACTTTACCTTATTGTTTTGTTCTTTGAGTTTGTTTTGATTTTCACGGCCCCATCGACAACTAAGGTCATTTAGGGCCAAACTACAAGTCATCTAGCATTAAATATCATTATAAAAAGTTCAGGGTAAGAAAAAGCAAGTAAAGGACTAAAAATAACACAGATTAGTAAACGTCTAATTTGATAAAAAAAAGGATTGCATGGGATAAAAATAAATTTGGCTAAAACACATGAGAAATGACCTCATGCACAATCGTTGATGAAAACGATGAAAGTGTTGAGTTGATACGATGTTATGATGAGAAAACGTTCAAATTTTACTTAAAAATAACCGATCTCTTTGAGATAATAAAAAAACAAATATGTCCCCTCACACGGCTATGATAAACAAAGTGTACATGTCGGAGACATCGTAGGTATTTATCTCGTATGTGTTTAAAAATCAATACAATGCAATAAAATATGCTTCCACTGTGAGAGGATAATCACATGCAATTGGCATGGTAGGAGGATCCTCCCCTCCTCAATAGATAGGAGAATGATGTGTAAAAATAATGAGTGACCAGTTATCGGAGCCGATGAGATAACAACTTCCTCTCTGCGGTCCCTCACCGCCAGGACAGGTTTAGGATTAAGTGTATAGGTTGAAATTTAAACGATGTTATTATTGTTTGTTTCGTAGACTCCACCTTTCTGTATGGCCCAATGGACGTTTGATGGAGCTGTTGACTGACAATATGAAAGAGTTTATAGTATGTCAGTGGACTACATGTGTAGTTATCATATATGTTTGTGCGATAGGCGAAGAAGAGCAGCTCTTACGCTGCTTTAATCAAAAGCCTGTTCGAATTTTCCCCCCCTTTATAAAACCACCATGGCCTGGGGAAAATAAACAAAAACCGGAGATCAGTAATTTGAGTTATATAAGATAGATCTAAATGGTTACGGATATAAAAGATTTTCTGGGATTAGAGTATTTCAAGGGCATCTGGATTTTCAAAACCTGAAGAACCGAAAGAGAGTCCCTAACAGATGATAGCCTTTTTTCAAATGCGGTGTTCTTTCGAGATATGGTGCAAGCGCCAGACCCGATAGCATCATGCTTTCCGCAGAGAAAAGGGGAGGCAAATAATCCAGGGAGATCGGATAGAGGAGCAGTGATTTAGATTTACAGCAGTGCGGCCGCAAACATTACTCACCCATCTTTAGATCCGATCAGTATGAATATCTGAACATGGTTCAGGCCTCGGAACTAGGCCCTAAAGCACTCCCGAAAGGAGGGATTTTGTGTTTCATCGGTAATGCACTGGTACTTTTGTATGGCCCTTCTCATGTAGTGAGAATACCAATTGATACATTCAGTCTTGAAATGACCGATGGTGGGCTGACAGATGAGAACACCGATACGATGGTACTCGTCTATGGTGTCGAAAGTATATATTAAGTATCGAGCGCAGCTTTTCGCAGTTATATAACTCTCTTACTCTTCTCGCTCGCTTATGCTCCCTCCCTTATACCCCTGCCCCACTTACCCCCCCACCCTTTTTACCAACTTACTCTGAAAAAAAAAAAAAACAAAAAAAAAAAAAAAAAAAAACCTGAGAATATGGGTATGTTACCGACAACAAACACGACCAGTACTTGCCAATTCCAGCAACAAATTTGCAATACAATGGATGCCAACTGTATTGCTATGATGCTATTATGACTTGAGTCGGATGTTAATATTCTCTCTTGATGTTGTGGAGATTGAAAAAAAAGGATACAGACATGCAGGATTATGTTTGGGGGTTGTCATTTCAGTATCTGAGCCAGTCATACATGTAATGGATAATTTTCTTCCGTCGGAGTCACAACGTCTAGAGATGATGCTTCATTAGCTTCCACATGAGAGAGCTCCTTCACTGAAGTGCATGTGTCATCGAATAAGCCTCCAAGTGCCGAGACGCAAGTCCCTGATTCTGTATATGGTTCCAAAAGCATCCTGTAGATAGGGAGCGATGCGAGCCGCGCTCCATAGACAATAGAGCCCGAGATGTCAAGTTTTGATCTTATAAGTATGCCGAATCATATACGTAAGATGCATATTCACGGATCTGCACGCCTCAAAAAAAATCAAGAATGGCGGAAGAGACCTTCTAGAATGTTCCAGAGAGCCTTCGAGCACTTCATTCCTATCAGCAGTAACAACAAAATGCTTTGATATAGTGTAAAAAAGGACAGGTTAATCGAATCAAATATTTAGTTCCCCAAGAAAATTTAGTTTTGTTCAACTACTGGAATTTTAAATTCCATTGTGAGTGTGAGTTCAGGATCATTTGTGTGGTTTGTTCGTTTTTTTGACAGAAGTGCATACAGAACAGTTTTTTTGATCTTGAAAATCTAAAGCCATTTATGTCATCCATTAAATCCGCGTGATGTTTCCCATTTGTATTGATAGTGTTTGGTTCTCTATATTTGAATCCTTGAGGATTAAAAAGTTTTGTCGGACCGCGAGCACAGGACAACTTGAAGCAGGGTTGTGTTGGACTTGGCCATATGTGTGATTGTCTACTCACACACGCGTGACTGTACCCGAAAGAACCATCATTGAAGTGTTCCGTCCAAGGATAAGGGTCATCTGATCCATACAACTGGGTTTGTTGGTTTAGTGGCAGGGAGCCTCGAGCCCAGACACTATTAAACGTTGGTGTGTTTTGGTCAGTGACGAGACTGGCTCCTGTCGTGGAGCAGTACATTTGCTGGGACGCTTGATTGCTTTATCCGAGGGAGTTTCTTTTTAACGTGACAATAGACGGTGAAAGTATGTAGCACTACTATGACGAGCGGCGGTAACATTTTTATCTGCTGTTTCGGATGTTTGAATTTTGGTGTTGGCGAGTAAGTCCTGGCTTAGACGGCCGCGGCTAAGATTGGGCGTTTTAACTCCAGGTGGCCCAGCATGCTGGATTTTGTTTTGTGTTTTGTGGTTGTGGATTAGATGGACCCGACTTGAACCTGTATCTGGGTCCGCCAATGATTACTATACCCGGTCCTATAGCAACAGCCATACTGGACAGGCTGATCTCAATGACACCAGTTACAGGCTTGTCAACCAAGATCCTGGAACCGACAGCATGTCTGACGGATGACGCACTGTCACACAGGCGTCATTGCGCGGTTATCTGAGCATAGGCTGCCCACAATTCAGGCGAGTCTGAACGCTTCGACTTATCCTCCGACCCTCGGGGAATAGAGACACACCGTAAGTGTATTATTGACTCCGTAATTAGACTTCTCTCACACTCATCTCGGCTCACCCGAGTCCAGGCTAGGATCCAATGTGCGAGCGACGCAGCATGGTCAACCCCGCACAATTGACTCAGTAGCGTTATGACAAAACTGTCACCAATTCGATCTTTTTATCGATCGTGAACTTCACGGCGCCATCAGTACTGCACATACCTATTGTTCTCCGATCCTAAGCAGATACTGCACTCATGAATGGCCGAACCTCTGGAACAGTTACGGCACCTCAATGGATTTTGAGGATGGTATCTTGACTCATTGCACATTGTGAACGTTTTTGTACCCACATCAGTATCACGCTCTAGAGGTAATGTAGTTGGATAGCGCGAATGTCTAACGTAAAGAATAGTTTGTTGGGACCAACGCTACTAGTCACCCACTATTTTCTCGTCATGATGCGGATTAACATAGAGACCGAGTATACATCTCTGAGTGTTACGATCACACTTGGAAGTAAATGACTGATCTGTCAAGCCTCCATGTCATTGCGCAAGGCAGGTCACCTGATTATACCGCCCCATTGTGCTGCAATTCAATTTGATGTAAGTGTGTTATTATACCACCACACACTCTGAGGTCCGGTCAAAACTGTTGGTTCCCAAGGAAGGTTCTCCGCTTGTGCGTTTTGACGAGAAAACCCACTATTAGGCAGAACCACCGATCCCCAAAGGCAATGAACAGATTAGGACATACTCAGCAATGCTTCTGATCGCCCTATAAGAAGAAAGCTGTGAGAAGTGGAACAGCCATTATTTAAAAAAAAATATTATTAACTCGCGCAATAATTCGAGAGTGATATGAATACCTGTCAAAGAAGCAATGAGTCCTCTGCCACACTCAACTCGTGTACACATGTCCATGACCAGATACTGTGGCAATGTAGTGTAGTTGAACAGCCGCTTATTGGTATTAGTGAAAAAAAAGAATTTGTGGTGATATATCTCTTTTTGGGGAGATTTATGTGATTGTAGTTTCATTTTGTTGTATTTTTGGAACGCCATTCGTTTTAGCAGTTAATTACGATTCGCTAGCTGTGCCCCCACCTACTCCTCGGGCGTCCCAACAGGGGGACAGACATCATGAAGGACATGTATCATCCTAAATGTCCAAGAGTCTGTCAGGGTTAACACAGATAGTATACTCCGGGAAGAATATTTCGAAACAAACAGGTAATACATCAAATTCAATCTTCGCGACAGCAACATCTCGCAAGATATGAGTAATCACCATAGGCACAGATCGATCAGACAATCAACGAACAATCCAAATTTAACAACTCAACCGATTGACCCTAAGATATCCAGCACGCCTTTCTGTATATCTACCGAACCAAGGGCTTCGTGGCATGGACCGAGACCGCACTTGATAATACAGGGGCACATACCTTACATCTCGTCCTAACCGCGAGTCGAAAGCCATACACATTAGTGGGAAGCAGAAGTATAAAAATTGGAAGGCGAACAAAAAAAGCAATACCTTACTTCATATCCACCCAAGACCTTTGCTTCCCCCCGGATACTATATGATGTAGCACAACCCACGGCAAACAGGTGGCGCAAAATGGAGAGTCAACTGTTAAAGCCTTTCAGCCTACCCTGATATCAAGCATACAGGACGCACACCACACCCCAAAAAGTGGTGGTGCAACCGCAAGAGAGACAGTGTGCACCCCATTCTCGCGGCCGTTGACAAACCAGTTTTCTCACATAGAAGAGAAGCCCATAACAATACACCCCGAGATTCGATTCAGCTACCACCCTGAGTGCACAACCCACCCACAGTTTTCGTTATTGTTGAGTTCATCGAATCTTACTTCCCGCAACTTGTAGATACAAATGTCACTGGTAAAAAATAAGTTTATCATCAACGGTAAAACCCAACCTGTTTCTTACAATATAAATATTGTATTCACTTTATTTTTTCCATACATACCACTACAAAGTTGAGGTAATGGATTCCCAATGGTACACAAGACGGATAATAATTCATTTAAGAATAGGACCTACACTGATGCTTGAGTACATCATACAGGAACAGGATTAAACAAAGTTGACAAATGCCAAATCATGTGCTTATCACAAGAGGACAGTCAGGTCTACAGACGGACCAAAGCAAAGATTCTAGAAACTTCATTTGATGGAGAGGACACTTCCTATTTGCTACAGTTTCCAGGACAACGACCTGTATGGACTAAGGACACAGTTATGGCTAGAATTGCATTTGGTTATGCCCTCAATATAATGTTGGATATTGTAAAGAAAGCAGTTAAAGATATACCGGAACTTTGGTATAACCCCAAAAAGACTGATTCCTTGTAAATAATCTTATGTAGGAAAAAATTGTATTTTATTCAGAATTAGTAACACTAAAGTAAATTTAGTATAGATAGTTTAAAATTAATTTAATTGTAAATTCAAATAATTAAAATAATCAAATAAATAATTGCCTTTATTGTGATAACGCATTATATTAGTGCTACTCTAGATGAAACGGCCAATCATTTAGGAAAATTCAACAAGTGTTATTACAGTAAAAGGTGACTATAAGTTTTAAATAATTGTTTTAGTTAATTTAGGAACTCTAATACTAGAGTGTTTGCGAGAAAGCTGGCTGAGCTGATGAGATAAATCAGTCTCTAAAACTGCTAGTAGACAACACAGTATTGTGGGAGAACATCTCTATATCTTTGCAGTAAAATGTTTAGGTAATACAGAAATTGATTTATTTCCAATAGATACATGTTTATGATAAATTATCAATATTATAGTTAGAGAAAAATAACTGTCAGGTGTCACAAAGGTCCTACAAATGGAATGTAAGTACTATACGGTGGTTTTCAACAGATGTCAACCAACCTAGAGGAAGATGTCCAGGATTAACAGCAAATTAAATGTATAGACATGCAGTGATCAGTTTACCTATGAAGTATAGACAGTGATGAGTTTACCTATTAACTATAGACGCAATGAGTTTACCTATGAAGTATAGACAGTGATGAGTTTACCTATGAAGTATAGACAGTGACAAGGTACCTATGAAATAGACAGTAATGAAGATGAATTTACCCATGAAGTAGCAAGTGATGACTTTACCTAATGATGAAAGAACCTAGTGAAGTAATGAAATTTTTTAATGAATGAACCAGTCATGTGATCAACATATCTAATGATGAAAAAAAGTCTGTGTATAGACATGCTAATGAAGAGTCCAGTGAGGGAAAGACAATTAACATTTCCAGTAATGGACATTCAAATAATGTAACGTACATATCAAGTGATAAATGGAGTGACTATAATAATGGACATATATATTGATGAATTGAGTGAATTTTGTGAAAATAATTAATATTTTGAGAATATAATGAAGACAGTCAAAGATGAAATATAATCATAGTGTGTTTTGTTTATAGCTCCTTGTTTTTGAAAGGACAGCATTATGATAACTTTGTATTTGAATCAAGTTAATCAATACTGCAGTATTTACATGTACATATGTAAATAAGGGTTTTCTTCTCAGTTTCATGTGTTTTCGTGTAACATTTCATGTGAATGTGTGAGAGTCATCTTATAGATTAGTGTTTTATTATTTTGAGTATATTATGTAGGTACTTTTACTTACAATATTACATTGTAATAGACATCAGTTTTGCTTACATTACCTTATTATGTAATAATAGACTAAAAATTAATGTTTTTACGGGAGTAACAGATTTTTTTTTTGAATATAACTTATTATTATTTGTTTGTTTCTTTAAATTTTTATTTAAAGATTATTTTTTTTTCTTATAATACGACAATCGTGTCTATAGTCTGATCACCTATAGTCATGAGCGTTGTTTTTGTTAGTCTGTTATGACTTGATCAATCATGTAGACTAGCATTATTGCATATATTTAAAGATTTTTCTTTGATTTTGTTTTAAAAAAACAAGATTTGTAAGTTAAATATATATATTTTTTGTCTTGTGTATATATAATTGCATTATGTAAAAGTAATTGCTTAGATTTGTCAATTATTGTGTTATTATAACTTATTTTTTTTTTTGTTCTTTGTTTTTTTTTTCTTTTTTTTAAAAGGAGCTTTTAAAGTTTGTGGAGCAAACTTATAATTTTGTATTTCAAATATAAGAGATTTTCAGTTATAATTGTATTTCAATATCAAGATTTTTTGGAGCTAGGATTAGATAATTAGATTTGAATAGAGCTAAGATTAGACAATTGGATTTGAATAGTGTTCATTAGTCCAGGTTGACCAGTGACCATCTTGGCATGTAAAATGAGTCGACAGGTGACAAGCCCCTAAGCTGGCTCAGCCAGTCTAATAGTAACTAGTAAAATAAACATGTCCATTTAATTTGTGTTTCTATTGTACAATGGTTGACCATAGGCCATTAACTGTAAGGACATATTAGAATTTATCACTGAGTAATGTAAGATTTTTAGGGTAACTCCGCCCACTAAATTAATTATATAGCCAATCAAAGTATAACTTTGTATCTGTAGTAATTAATTGTAACATAGGGGATAATGATATGAAGTGTGTTGGTTAGTTAGAAAAAGAGTGTGGACCCGAGAGCAAGTGGTGTGCTGGCCTGTGCACAGGACCAATTGACATTATAGACAAATTTATAGTTCAGGCAAGCATCCCAATATGTAATGTGTGTTAGAATGACAATAACGGAAAATAAATACTGAAGAGGAAACCAACTGTGTTTGTTCAATCATCACAAATCAAATGAACAGTCGACACCAAGTGCGTCAAGACCAAAAGGGAGGTTTATTCAGAAGGGTGTGGCTTATGCGATACCACGCTAATGTCCCCAACTAAAATAGCCACATCCGAATAATGTACGTGATCTTTGGACCTCCAAATCACAGAATTGGGGAAAAAAATACCCAAAACCCCAGCAAACCACTTGGTGACACATGTAATGTAGTGTCATCTTGTATAGATGGAACTGTTCTTGATTCCCTTCTTTGTAGTGCTATAAATTCACTGAAACATGCCGCCGAATACACCAAGCAACACATCTCACCCGGTCAACATTTATACTGACAACGGGTGAACCAGTCAATCTCTAGCTCCCTGTATGCTAAGCGCTAAGCAGGAACTACCACTTTTATAGACTTTGGTGTGTCTCGGCCAGGGGACAGAACCCAGAGCCTTCCTCACAGGGGCGAACGCTCAGCTCAAGGCCAAAAGTGAGGCGGTGCCAAGGGTTTGTTTGTTTGTTTGATTAATTAACGTCCTATTAACAGCCATGGTCATGTAAGGACGGCCTCCCATGTATGCGTGTATTGCGTGCATGTTGTGCAAGGTGCGTGTTTTGGGAGACTGCGGTATGTTCGTGTTGTGTCTTCTTGTATAGTGGAACTTTTGCCCTTTTTTATAGTGCTATATCACTGAAGCATGCCGCCGAAGACACCAAGCAACACACCCCATCCGGTCACATTATACTGACAACGCAGGGAGGCATTAGGAAAGATAAAGTCAGTTAGGAAGAACAGAAAAGATAAGATCCTAAATTTAGTCGCCTTTTACGATCATGCAATAGGGGCAGCAGGTACAATTCTAACGCCCTACCTGCAGGGCTACAGCTTTGGAGTCAGGACTGGCCGATGTACAGAACAGCCTGTCTAAGATACTGGCTATAGTGGATAAGCCAGCATGGGACCCGAAAAACGGCCGGCGTCGGTCGCCTTCACCACGACCTTGCTGCTACGGATGTGGCCAACCAGGGCACTTCAAGAAGGATTGCCCTCAATCCAATAAGTCCAGTTCCACTCCTCCCAAAAAACTGGACAGAAGCTAATGATACTGTCCTCTGAGGATTTAAACGCGTAGAGGTCAGTGAGGCGGGTCCGCTTACTGACCTTCTGGGGCATGACCAGGAGGATTACTCGGAGTCGAGTAATCAACCAGGTAATGGCTCGGGGCTTAGTCCCCATAATTCTGAGTTGGAAGGAAAGAGCCAGGAGATTAAGATCAATGGAGTTAAATCCACATCACCATACCACATTCCCCTCAAACTTGGTTCAAAGCCGGTGCTGGCTATTGTGGATACTGCGGCCGATTCCTCTATCATGTCAGACCCTTTGTTTCAATCCCTAGAACCAAAACCTAGGATAGATTTGTGACATGACTATCACACTGCAGGGAGGGGGCATGCGATGCAAGGGCATAAAGTTGGGCTGTAAACATAACTATAGGGTCCCTCCTATTGAAGGGTGACATGATATTAGGGTTTGGACTGGCCGATTGTAGAAATACGGCCTGTCCAAGATATTGGATATATGTGAATAAGCCTGAATGGAGACCCGAATAACGGCAACCGTCGCTGCCTTCACCACGACCTTGATTGCACGGATGTGGGCATACCAGCCCACTTCATGAAGGATGCCTCATATCCAAATAAGTCCAGTTTCCACTCCTCCCATTCAACTAGTGAGACGCTAATGATACTGTCCTTTGAGGATTTAATAGAGGTAGAGTCGAGTTGTGGTGGGTCACTTTCCGCTACTGTCCTTCTGGGGCTGGACCAGGAGGATTACTCGGAGTCGAGTAAGAATCCTGGTAATGGCTCAGGGCTTAGTCCCCATAATTGCATGAGTTGGAATCGTAAAAGGCGAGGTCGATTTAGGATCATTATTGTTAAATCCACATCACAATACCACATTCCCCTCAAACTTGGTTTCAAATGCCCGGTGCTGGGCCTATTGTGGATACTGCGGCCGATTCCTCTATCCATGTCAGACCTGTTTGTTTCAAATCCCTAGAACACAAAACCTAGGATAATTTGTGACATGACTTATCACACTGCAAGGGAGGGGCATGGCGATGGCAAGGGCATAAAGTTGGGCCTGGGTAAACATAACTATAGGGGTCCAAAACCTATATTGAGGTCATTGCAACGTCGCTCCTATTGAGGGATGTCATGCTATTAGGGTTTGATTTCCTATATAAATACGGTGTTGTATTGGATATGGAAAAACCTCAGACGTTGTCGTTGGAGCAAAATAAAGTGTCACGTCCTCGCAAAAGGCAACCGAGAACCCAAGGTATGTAAAGTTACAATTGCCCCGATGACGGGTAAGTAAATCCCCCCAAATTCAATAGTGACGGTGTGCATGCCGACTTACTACACATCGATGCCGATGTGGATCGTCGTTTTTGGATACCCAGGTCATTGCACGACGAGGGTACAGACCCAGGTATTTGTGTGCTGAACCCCACAGACAACTTACAGGTCCTGAAGAAAGGCAAAGTGGTGGACGAGCTAGGGAGGCTGTGATTATAGAGCAAGCTCAGAACAACACCTCCGGATACCTCGGAATCCACAATACCTGAACATCTGGTGTCCATGCTGGAGTCCTCTGGATCGGAATTAAGTCAATCACAATTTAGAACACATTGTCAGAACTCATAGTGGAATTCCAGGATGTTTTCGCTAAGAGTACCTTTGATTTGGGGACATTTACAGCACTCCCAACACGAAATCAATACCAGGGAGGCGACACCAATAAAGCAGGGCATGAGACGAACACCCCATTAAATTTGCAGGGGAGGAGGAGAAGGAGGTAACAAAAAATGTTGGAAGAAGGAGTCATCCAACTCTCCCTCCTATTTCCGCTTGGGCCTGCCTCGGCCCCGGTATTGATATGAAAAAGGGACGGTTCCGTTCGTTTTTTTGCATAGATTACCTGGCTCTTAACAACGTGACAGTGAAGGATGTCTACCCCCTGCCCTTAGTGGAGGATTGCGTCGACACCTTGGCTGGGAACCAGTGGTTCTCCAAATTGGATGCTAACTCCGCGTACTGGCAGATACCGATCCGGGAAGAGGATAAAGAGAAAATTGCATTCATCACCAAATACGGGTTGTTAGAGTATGTGAAGATGCCATTTGGGCTCTGCAATGCCCCGCGACCTTCTTGCGTGCAAACAACTTGGTGCTGAGAGGTATTGACATGGCGAACGGTATTGGCCTTTCTCGACGATATCTTGGTGTTGGGGAAGGATTTCACGGAGCATGTGAACAATCTCAGGGAAGCCTTGCTCCGTTTCCGCCAGAATGGGCTCAAACTGAAGCCTAAGAAATCTACATTCTGTAAGCAGAAAGTGGAGTTCCTGGGCCGGATTGTAGGCCCCGAGTCCTTGGAAATGTCGGGGGAACGACATTAAAGCAGTAAGTCAGTGGACGACTCCTCAGACGTCGAAGGAGGTTTGAGAGATTCCTGGGACTGGCCAATTACCACCGCAGCTTTATAAGCAACTTTGCTGCGTTGGCTACCCCTTTATATAAAGTTACGTGTAAACAGTTTGTTTGTTTGTTTTGTTTGTTTGTTTGAGTTTTACGGCCCATCGACAACTAAGGTCATTTAGGGCCAAACTACAAGTCACGGATAAAAGTCAGCCCTTAATATCAGGATCGTAAAAGTTCAGGATCTAAGAAAATAAGCGGCCTTGAAGGCGTTTTCGCAAGGTAAAGGAGGGTAAACACACAGATTGTAAACGTTAATTTGATAAAAAAAGAAGGTTTGCATGGGATAAAATAAATTTGGCTAAAATTGAGCTTGTACATGAGAAAAACTCATGCACAATGTTGATGAAACGATGAAATGTTGAGTTGATACGATGTATGATGAGAAAAACGTTCATATTTTGCTTAAAATACCGATCTCTTTGAGATAATTAAAAATACGATTATGTCTCACGGCATGAAACAAATGTGTACATGTCGGAGACATCGTAGTATTTATCTCGTATGTGTTTATAAAATCAATACAATGCAATAAAATATGCTCCACTGTGAGAGGAGAATCACATGCATGGCATGTAGGAGGATCCTCCCCTCTCAATAGATAGGAATGTGTAAAATATGTGTGTCCAGGTTCGGAGCCGAGAGAGTACAACTTCATCTCTGCGGTCTCTCCGACTGGACAGTTTTAGGATTAAGTGTAGGTTGAATTTTAAACAGTTTATTGTTTGTTTCGGTAGACCACCTTTGTTGCCAATGGTGTTTGATGGCTGACTGAATTGAAGGTTTGATGTCGGTGTATGGTAGTTTCAAATCTGTTTGTGCTAGGCGAAGAGCAGTCTTAGCTGCTTCATCAGCCTGTTCATTCCCCTTTATACCCACATGACTGGGAATCCAGAGATAAGTAATTTGAGTTTTAGAAGATAATCGAAAATGTTCGGATTAAAAGATTTTGGGATTAGAGTATTTCTAGGGCTTTCTTGATTTCAAAGCCTGAAGAAAACCGAAAGAGAGTCTGAACAGATGATTGCCTTTTCAATGCGGTGTTCTTCGATATGGTCAAGCGCCAGACCGATAGCACATGCTTCCGCAGAGAAAATGGAGGCAATATCCGGGAGTCGGATAGAGGAGCAGTGATTAGATGTACAGCATGCTGCCGCAACTTTATCACCTTCTTTTGATCCGTCAGTGTAGATCTGAACATGGTCAGGGAAAGCCCTAATGCACTCCCGAAAGGAGGATTTGTGTTCTTCGGGTAATGCACTGGATTTTGCCCTCTCATGTAGAGATAAATTGATATCAGGTGTTTGAAATGAGCCATGGTGGTACATCCGATACGGTGTACTCGTCAATGGTGTCGAAAGTTATATTAAGTTCCAGCAAAAATTTTTGAAATTCTGATGCCAAATGTTGGTATGAGCTTTTGATTTTGTGTAAATATTTCTTGGTGTTGTGGATTGAATACAAGGTTAAATGCAGGATTTTTGGGTTGGATTTCAGTTGGGCAGCATACTGTAAGGATAATTTCTTCCGTCGATCGTCTAGAGATGGCTCATTAGCTTCCACATGGAGACTCTTCAACAGGTGTTGTTCGAAAAGCTCCAAGTGCCAGACGCAGTCCCTGATTCTGTATAGGGTCAAGCATCTGTAGATAGGAGCTGCGAGCCGATCCATAGACAATAGAGCCGTAGTCAAGTTTTGATCTAAGAAGTGCCCGATAGATACGTAGAAGCATTTCACGGTCTGCACCCCAATCAGAATGGGAAAGAACTCGTAGAATGTTCAGCGCCTTCGAGCACTTATCCTTCAGATGTTTGATATGTGGAACAAAGGACAGTTTCGAATCAAATATTAGTCCAAGAAATTTAGTTTGTTCAACTACTGGAATTTTAATTCCATTGAGTGTGAGGTCAGGATCATTGTGTGGTTTTCGTTTTTGACAGAAGTGCATACAGACAGTTTTTGATCTTGAAAATCTGAAGCCATTTTCGTCAGCCCCAATTTTGTAATTTGCCTAAACATTGTTGTAGTTGTCGTTCTATAGTGTGCATGTTTTTTTGATCTGTAACAGATCAAGAAATCATCCACAAATAGAGACCCTTCCGTAGATTGGCCAAGACATTTGGTTATGCTGTTAATTTTTAGTCCAAAAAGTGTGACGGACAAGATACCACCCTGAGGGACGCACCATCTCCTGTGTTTCTGTTTCTGATATAAGTTGAACCCGTTTCGAACTTTGAAATGCCTGTCAGATATAAAAATTTGATATAAACTTTGGCAAATTACCACGTATACCGATATCATGGAGATCGTTCATGCATCCATATTGCCAAGTTGGTGTCGTATGCCTTTTCAAGGTTCAAAGGAATACGGCCACAAGATGTTCTTTCTTGGCAAATGCTTCTCGTATAAATGTTTTCTAGTCTAACTAAGTGGGTCTACCGTTCCCCTGCGGTTTTCTAAAGCCGCTTTGCAAAGGACTTAAAATATTGTTTGATTACCAGGAACCAAACTAATCTGGTATTTATTCATACGTTCTAGAGTTTTTACAAATACAACTCGTCAATGAAATAGGACGATAGTTATTGCATCAGTAGCATCTTTCCCGGGCTTCGGGAAGGGGTATAATAGTAGATTCCTTCCAAGACTCAGGAATTTTGCCAGAAGAGTAAACTTGATTAAATATAGTTAAAAGACATTTTAGTGAAGAGTCTGGTAATTGTTTTAAAAAACATATATTGGAATTTCGTCTGGTCCAGCTGCCGAGTCCTTTGATTTCTCAAGGGACTCGAGCAATTCTGGTATCTCGAAAGGCCTATTGTAACTTTCACTATTGGAGGATTTAAAATTAAGACGTCTCTTTTCCTTTTCCTTTTTAAAATTTTTGAAATTTTTTGGAATGATTTTTGATGGATGAATTTTTAGCAAAATTTTTGGCAAAGGCGTCAGCTATTTCGGATTTTGAAGAAAATATTTTATTGTTGTTAATGAGGTGGGAGGATGGTGTTGCTTTTCTTTTCCCACTGATTTTTCCAATCATTTCCCAAACTTTCTTCGAAGATGTATTGGAATTAATTTTTGAGACGTACTCTTTCCAAGTACTTTTCTTGTCGGATTTGATAGACCTTCGAGCTTTTGCTCTCCAAATTTTAAAATTGTTATAGTTTGAGACGGTTGGCGAATGCCAAGTACCGCCTCAGAGCGGAATTTCTACCAGATTTCATTTGAGAGACGAAACTTTGTAGGTTTTGGCACGGATTTTGGTATGGTTTTTGTAGCGATAGAAGTGAGCGCTTCTGTGAAAATTTTAATGGGGTCATCGAGGTTCAAAAATTTATCCTCAATGAGCTCCTCTGCGCACAAATTTTTAAATTGAACCCAGTCCGCCTTATGTAGATTCCAACGTAGGCTCCTCAAGTTTTGGTGACCCTATGTTTTTTAAGTATAATTGGAAAGTGATCGCTCCCACAGAGATCACCGTTGACCATCCAATCATAATCCAGAAGAATTGATGGATGGCACAACGATAAATCAATGTGGGTAAGCGAGCCAGAGGCAGGGTGTAAATATGTTGGGGCATTGGTGTTATAAAGACATAAGCTGTTTTTATTAATAAAATCTTCGATACGTCTACCTCTATCGTCAGTGCCTGGGGAGCCCCAGAGGCTATTATGACCGTTAAAGTCACCCATGATAATATATGGCACTGGTAGTTGTGATACGATGTTACTCAGTTCATCAATACAACTAAATGGAGTATTTGGAGGTAAATATATAGAACAGACTGTTATTTTTCGGTGAAGAGTTGCGCTTATAGCAACAGCTTGTAAGGTGGTATTTAGCGGAATGTGTCTGTGAGGAACGTTTTTATGCACCGCCACCGCCACACACCACCTGATGGGCGGCCACCTGTTGTTGGAGTTTTGGGTGTATAGTGTAAATTGTCGGAGATTGATGGTGTCTTTCAGCATTATTTCTTGAAGGCAGAATATGGATGGGTTTTTTTGTTTTGTATAAGATGTTTTAATTCTTCTATGTTCGCTTTAAATCCGCGTATGTTCCATTTGTATGATAGTGTTTGTCTCTATGTTGGTCCCTGAGGATAGTTTGTCGGACCGACAGGACTACTTGAAGTAGGTTGTTTGGTGGCGATAAATGTGTTGTCACCAAACTCGCTGTCGTCCGATAGAACATCATAGATGTTCCGTCCAAGGATAGGGTCATCTGATCCCTTACTGGGTTTGTTGTTTAGTGCAGGGAGCCTCGCCAGCTTTACCTTGGTGGTTTTTGTCTGGCGTTGCTCCTGCGGTGGTGTATTTGCTGGTCGCTTGGCTTTCTCAGGGAGTTTTTTTACGTCAATAGACGGTGAAGATGTAGCACGTCTATGACGAGCGGCGGTAACTTTTTTTCTAATGTTCGGTGTTTGGTGTTGTGTAAGTTCTGGAGACGCCGGTGGGATTGGCGTTTTAGCTCCAGGTGGTTTTTGTTGTGGTTTGTGTTGGGGTTTGTGTTGGGGCTTATATGGACGTGTAAACAGCCGTTTGTATGGGGGAGGCTCAACAGAAGGCTTTTGACGCCTTACGACTTAAGCTAACTACTCCACCTGTACTAGCCCTCCCCAACACCGAGGATGAATTTGTTTTGGACACGGATGCATCCGATGAGGCCATTGGAGGCGAGTTACTCCAGATACAGGAGGGACAGGAGAGGGTAATTGCGTATGCTAGTTATGCTCTGACGCCGGAGCAGAAACGGTACTGTGCTACTCGCAAAGAGCAGTGGTCCGACTAACTCGACAGTTTCGGCACTATCTCCTGGGTAAGACCTTTTCTGATCCGAACGGATCAGCCTGACTTGGTTATTACGGTTTCGTGAACCACAGGGCCAGTTAGCTCAGTGGATGGAGGAGCTGAGTCAATATAATATTAATATGGTAGTCCGTCATCGGAAGGGTAAGCTCCATGGCAACGCCGATCCACTGTCCCAGTCTACCCGTAACCCAAGCCATTACATCCATGGATCATGTGTATCCGATTTACCCTGTGGAGGCTGTAATTACTGTCAAAGGGCGCACGACCAATGGGCCGCGTTCCTGGAGGAAGTGGATGATGTAGTGCCCTTATCACAGGTACTTTGTCCAGACAAAGAAACTGAGGAGTATACTGCACCGGCAAACGGGGCTGGCTACGCCGCGCATCCCAAGCAGCCGGGACCTTGTTCTCGGACCAGTGGATCCAAGCCAATATCAGCCCCAACCGAGTCCCAGCTACCTGGAGACAGTCTCGGCAGTTCGGACTGCGAGTTCCGGCGGGACCCCCTGGGGCCCCGTACTTGACTACACGGTTGGCACTGGAACCCCACCCCTGCCTACCCTCGTGACAGAAGACAGTCTGAGGGGACGGGTAAAACCAGCCCTCCGCAGCAC
>NW_027188475.1:0-21493 GCF_041381155.1 Argopecten irradians | reverse complement strand
TTCTACAGATACAGTGTCAATCTGAAAAAAATATATATTTCAAACAATAGGCAGCTTGTCCAAGTGTAGACAACACAAACATGAACTTCAGGTAAGACTCTAAACCTGTGTAGAAGTGGATGGTAGTGTCATCATTTGCGAATTGTTCAACAGAAAACATAGGAATCTTTGAAGCACCGGTATGTGTCTGTGTAGATTTGTCACATTTTCATTACCTACAGAAGATATCACAGTATCACTGTCACTCTCTGTCACATACACCACCTCTTCCTGCAGGTCTACACAATTATTAAACTGCTGCTCCAACTGTTTGGTACAGACATTATCAATGTTGATTCTTGTATTTTCACGCAACACCGCCCTTTCCTTTCTGTTACTAGCTGACTTGGACTCTGGCTGGGTCCAACAGAAGATGCTGGGTACAGCAGCTGACTTCAGTCTGCTAACTGATGGTGTCTTTCCTGTGAATAAAAAGGTTATTATTTATCAACACAAAACAGATGGATATACAGTAGCATCATACTTGAGTGACTATGATAATGAAGTTAGATAAACATATAGTTATACATGTATAAAAAAAAAATCAAATAGCCACAGGTGTAAGGTTTTGTTAATCATATAACTACATTTGTAGTTATATACATTGCATGTAGGAAATTTGAAATACAACTTAATAGGCTGAATGACATAAAAATTGAACAGGGTCATATTATCACAGTATTTTTTTGTTTTGTTTTGTTTTGTTTTTGTCTCTATTGTGATGTCACAATAATGCACCATACTTCTCTTCATGGAAGTTAAGTGCGCTAATAAACCTGCCTAAGCTTATATGTATTAAATATTAGTTGTTTTTTTTTTAATTTTCTTATTTGCCTAATAATTTATATAATTAAGCAATTAGAAAAAACACCTAATAATATAAGGCAGGTTTAGCGGACTACATGGAAGTATGAAGAAAAAGAATCAGCCAATCAGAAAGTCATACTTTGTATGAAACCAAAGAAAAATTAATTAATTAAATTGAATCACAAATTTCAATATGCATCACAGGGGGCACGCATATTATTCATTATGTATAATAGTAGATAAGTATGTCATATCCTTATATTAGAATATGAAGTACGGTGCTGATATTAGATCAACAATAGTATTAAGTTATTAACAGTATTTACGTGCCCCTAGCTGTGCATGCATCTGTACTTACATCAATACATGCAAAGTAACACTAAACAACATGTTTCCAAACAGTTTACATTTTTTATATATTACATGAGGATATCATACATGTAAGCTTACACTAAATTTAGATGTAATGTAGAAAAAAATGAGAATTTTGATAACATACTAATGATACAGGCTAATACTTAGTAGTGCAGAAAACTCGCATTCCTGACGTAAGCTACAGGAAACTTACATGTCCATACACTACACAATGCACTTTAGGCCTACTGTCTACCAAAAGTAGGACATATGCCATAATCAGCACGATATACACAGGTACATGTACCAACACAAGTGTTGACTGTTACACCAGATACAGGTATGTATACAATGACAAACAGTTCGTACATGTACATCTTGTACGTTGTCGCTATACTGTACAGTACATATACTAGTCTAGTAGGCCTACTGTAGGTCTACTGTTCAAACGTACACTTTGTACAGTTTATTACAATTTCGCACAAATCGCTAAACGACTCTACGTACAAAATTTTCATTAAATATATAATAACACTGTCAAAACTTAAAAAATTGAAAGCTATAACTTGCAAAATAACTATATTTCATGTTTACCATGTATCGTCTGCTGCGTGTAATCGTCCGGTGAAAAATGGGCCTTGCAAACGACAGATGTCTTTGTCGGCGTCCAGATCTTCCTTGTGCACTCATCTTCACGTCTTATGGCCTGCATCCATAATTTCCGTCGCTCCAGGTCTTTCGGAAATTCATGTCCACCTCTTCCATGACACCCGGGAACCGAACAGCAAGTTGAAGGCATATCTAAAATATCTTACTAAACTACCCCATCTTTATGTTTACTTGTTGCTAAGATATTGGAACTCTCCTGTCACTGATGCTGGACCGGGTACCACGGCGACACCTGGACAGGAACGATAACTCACTATTTTCGACCATTGTAACATCGCTTCTGTTTGGTTGACATCTGTTTGGTTGACATAACGGTGTAAGGATTTTATAGAAAATAGAGTCTAAACGCAATCAAACATTCCACGTCGTCTGACAAAAGAGCTTAGCATTGGCGTACATTCCCACTGTAGTGCAACTAGTACACGGCAACGATGTTTTGATCCGTTTCCGGTATCGCTTCGATATACGAGTATCGAGCAGGTATGTTCCAACTTGTAGAGTTTAAATACATTGCGCATGGTGTTACAGACCGATATTCAGCTCAAGTGTTAATTAGATATCTTACTTTGTATTAAGATCGTGATTTCACGCAAAGTACTCCTATTTATCATACAATTGTGACACTTACATACAGCTTGATGCGAGTTCCTAGCAAAAACTTCAAGTTTTCATCTGAATCTTGCTTAAAGTGAATAGTCGGGCAAAGGAAACCAGTCTAAATGCGTTCTTTGGCCTTCCAAAAGTCATTGTATACCATAATGATGGTCAAGTTCTGCTTACGGTGTCCAGTTTTGACCATTGAAATTTTGGGGAAGCCCCGTGTAAATTTAGCACAGTTCTAAATATAAATTCCCCAAACTCTTTGAAAACGAGGCTGCGTGGAAATGTCAACATGGACATGTGTTTCTCAGTCGTGTCGGTTTCGTTTCGTGTGATAAACCACTAATGCGGTATGCAAATTGTTGTTTTGAGATGATACATTTGATGCAAATGAAGTATTCTTACATTAATGACAATGCTTTGTAAGCATTTTTCGATAAAAGCATCTTGTACATGGAAATCGACACAAATATTCGGCCGATGCAGAGATGGGGCCCCGGCAAGGGGCAATTATTGCAGCATAGCATTCGTCGTATTTTACATCAACCGAATCATGAAGGTTAAATACAAATAATCGTAACATAATTTCCCATTTAAAACCACACGAAAACGTTCCATAGAACGTCCGTGCATGTAGCTGTCAAAGATGTGAAAATAAATTAGCTCATACATAGATATTTTACAAGTACAATATATGTGTTCAATTATTCGTGTAGTTTTTTGCAGAGATTTAATTAAATTATCTATGTCTCTGGTTGGTGTTTTTTTTTGTAAACAATATTTGAGTTCTGGAGAGAGATGACATGAATGTCCAGCTGGAAGGAAAGAAACTTTTATGATGTATATGTATCGTACAATGTATATATGTAAACGTACATTCCATGTAGCTGCTATAGAATTACAACTAGGAAATTCTCTCAAACATTGATAATATTTAATTCTTCAAATTCATGTAGGCCTATGCTGTGAGAATTAAACACATATATATATTTCCAGAAAACATATAGGCCTACATGTATGTTACTTTCCTTTTCTGTTGTTTCCTGTTCTTTTTTGTGCTCTGGAGAAAAAGATGATTGAGTTGAAGAAAAGTAATTAATTAAGAGAAATGTGTACCACAGTACTTTGTCTGTAGCCGAGGGGTTCTATACTGTTTTAATAGTCCAGTAATTAATAATTAAATTGAAAATTTCAAAATTAAGATGAAATTGTAAATTCCATTTTTGAATGAAGTGGTTTCCCTCCTTTGAGAGTACACAGTGTGTATACCCTTTTTGGTTTTTAGGAATAATACCTGAATAGGAACCTGAAATAACATGACAATCAATCAGGTATGTGTGTGTTGGGGGGTGGGGGGGGGGGGGGGGCTAAAAGACAGAAGAATCATGAGGTTGGGAAGTTGTAACTTGAGTGGGGGGTTGAAATATAGAAGAAATAGCTACAGATAACTGGAAGTGGAAGGGTGCTTTATCATTGATCTGGTCATTGCATATTTGGGGTTTACATGGCTTTTTTTTGGTTATTTAGTCTCATTGATTTTGGAGCAACTTTGAATCCATATGGTACTGTATATCTTTCTTTTTTCCATGTGTAGCTATTTCTTCTGTATTTCACCCTCCGCCCAAGTCACAACTTCCCAATATAGGTACCACTTTTTTGTTTAGAACTCAAATCAAAGACAGATGTACATAGTACTACATACTACATTTTAGTCTATGTGTTTGTAATCACTGTTACTACAGTATTAATACATAAATGGTCTATGTACAAGTTACACATAGACAATAAATGTGAAATTTGGTTCAGACAAAAAAGATTTTTAATATTTCAGATAACTTGCTAGTTTTATGGTTTAATTTATATGTTGAGTCTACTCTCTTGTAAAGTAGAATTTAGAAATCCTAAGACAATGTTATCTATATTGCTATATGTAAAAAAAAATCCTTATATTTTAAAAGTAATTGAAAAGCTATCTCACAAGCCCTGACAAACAAATGGGCAGGCATATGGATGCAAGAATTATAATCACTGGATCTAGAGGACTAATATAAACAAATATTTCTACAAAGTTAAACAATGAAAAAGTATTGCATCATAATTTTATTTAATGATTACAGTTGAAAGGAACATTTAATAAATTAATACTGTTTAAATGTTCTGTTCATGATCTTCTAGGTCCATATTGGAAAAGTTTACTTTCAAGAGCACTCAAATCAACATTCTTCAGTCTTCATATGATGCTAATTGTATGTATATGTATACATACACTTGTATACAGGTCCAAGGGATGAACTTTCTGTATTCATGTCACTATGCATGCATGGTGCCTGAAAAAAAGAACCAGCAATTTTTTATATCTGTTGAATATGACAAAAATTGAAATGATCAATTTCAAATATATATAAATGAATAAATGTAGGTTCATTCTACAGGTTTTTTTTATTTTAGAGAAAACATTTTATAAGTTGTGAATGTGTCACTGATGCATTTGATAGAATCAAATATTGTTTCAAAAAAGATACAAAATTCATTATCTATAGTTCCAACAAAAATTCAGAATAATTATAAATTATACATGGCTGCAGTACATTTCAACTCTGTTAAGTTTGTCATATACACATGAACCAGGTACAGTTGTAATAAATATACAAACACTATTTATTATTATGACCAGAAATAATATTGTATGTGTCCTCCAAATATATATATCTAAAGAACAAGCTAAAACCTACATGTACATATGTATATGTGTATATCAGAACATATACAATACAATTTTACCAATTAACCTACAATGTAAATCCTATATACAATGTATGTGTATAACACTACCAGAACATGTACAGAACAAAAATTTACAAATTAAAAATCTATAAATATATACATCAGAACTGTATGAATTGACCGGTAGCATACAGGGCATTCATTACCCCTAAAGAGGCCCCACTAAAGAACCGCTATTTACCCCAAGGTTACGTTTTACGCGATTGGGGAACAGGTATGAAACATGTGACCATATGTGACCACTCATTTATGAAAAAATACTGCTAGGGACTATTTACATAATGATCAAAATACGAAGACTCACTCACTATCAGCTGAGCAGGGAGTACCGGGTAGGCCTAGGTACGTACAGTAGCGGTCCGGAGCCGCGTGCTCGTTTGAACTGTTCTCTTCACTATAACAAGTTGTATTAATTACACTCTCCATGCGTCGTAATGTTTACCGAGTCAGTTGTTGGGATTGTCGCTGCTCCATTGCCTTTCATTTCGCATTTTAGGTGAGTCAGTTGGTTGTTTTGGCGGAAACATTTTGGTTCAAAACTACGGTAGCCATGTTTTGTTTACTACGGAGAGTGGTGGGTGTTGCGCATGCGTTAAGATTGAACTGCACTCTTAGCCGTCCGGGAGGACTTTTAGGATTCCCATAGATATTATTATTTTCTTCGCATGTACAGCGATTTTGACGGAAAGTTTTATTTTTCTAATTCATAAGAAATTATACCGGATATATTAATACCATTTTTACCGATTTTACAGTCACTTGCCCGACTATTCGCTTTAATATCTAAGATATTCACAAAATATGACTGAGAGACCTAGATAAAAAAAATCAGTAAAAATCTTATTCTACATTAAACACACATAGTACAATGTAGAATAGGATGTTTACCGATTTTTTTTATCTAGACCCCTAAAACGTCTAAAATGGCTTTGGGTAATGTGGCGGGTCCACGATCACATTATAATTAATGTACATAAACATATAAACTGTGAAAAATTATCAGATCCCTAGCTGTGGATTTAATTACATTTGTCCAGTCACCATTAAAATAATAGTTTGTCGCTGTCCACTCGGTCACACTGACCAGTGCATATATACTATTACTAATTAGGCACATTTTCATTATACGAGTGAGATGTGTGTACCTGCATCTGATATGTACATGATTCGTATACTGTTTTTATGCCCATCCTTACAATGCCTATAGGTCTCTCCAATCCTTTGATGTGGAATTAAGGACTTTTTACTTTTGAAAACTTTCGAATTTATGAAACTTTTTATCGCATACCTACAAAAACTATTTTGGGAGAATTTTAATGGCAAAATTTGCTATAAATATGCCATAAAATCGGACATCTTGTCCCGCCGTCCTCGAATCCTAGAGTAACCACAATGATCTAAGAATTAGCTACGTACAGTTCCTTTCAATATGGACCAACCAAAGAGCCCATAGACCATGTTTACATGTTTGAGGGGTCTAGATAAAAAAAACCGGTTAACTCACATTCTACAAAGTACGTATATATTGCGAAAGGCGAAAAGCTCCCCGACAAAAAAAAACAAGAAAAATCTACCACGCCTGCGCTTTCATATTACTACCGTTGGAAAGAGCGATACTTTTTTCCTTTTAAAATCGTATAAAATGGTCCATGGGCACTGTGTTGGGTGTACATTGATACAAACTTCATCTAATTATCAGACTCTTGATGTCCCTTCATCGTTTTTGAAATTACGTCAGATTGAATTTCGTGCCCGTTAATAACCGATATTTATATTGTCGTTCCCCAGGACGGGGGGGACAAACATGTCTTTTTTGCCCCCCCCCCCCCCCCCCCATTTTCGCCGACTGAAATTTTCTAAAAAAGCTTATTTGAAAGAAAAAAGGGTCCTCCTGCACATTTTTTCGTACTTCATTCTAGCAAATTTTCCGCTGCGCGGCGCATTTCCTAAAAGGTTCAAGCACATAATGTCAAACCTTAAATTGTAAAAATTCAATACACACATACTAGACTAAAAATGTCCATCAAGGGATTCTATGTACTATTTAAAAAATGTCTCTTAAAAGATCAATTTGTTTATATGTCTTAGCGAGACAATTAATTCATTTTTTTTCTGTTACACAACAATGTGCCGATGGTGTGAAGCCAGTATATTCAGATCGAGTAGGGTTCCATAATGTTATGACGACACAATTATCATTTCTAAATGCAGGTAGCTTTAAATCGAAAAATTACCATGTTAAGAACGCTTTTTAATCATTAAACTTTATCGTAAAACTCATCTAAGCCATTCTAAATTGTATTTTTTTCCCGGGGAGACCCCCGGACCCCCCCAAACACCAAATTCTCGCGCCTTTTGGGCGCTCGCAAATTCATCAAAATGCATCGTTAAACTCATCTAAAACCATTCTAAATTGTAATTTTTTACCAGGGGAGACCCCCGGTCGACCCCCCAAACACCGATTTTCTCGCGCTTTGGGGGGCGATCGCAAAATCATCAAAATACATAATAAAACTCATCCCGGGGGTCACCCCCACAGACCCCTAATAAAACACCAAGATCTTGCGCCTTCAAAAATTTGGCCAATTTGCGTATTCGTTTATTTTCCTTTTAGCGACCCCACTGTCTATAAAATGTGTACAAGGATTAAATTTAGTGATATATGAAAAATGTACATAAAGCATATATTATATGGTTGGGAGTTGAATTAATCTCCTGCTGTAGGTGTGGCGGGGGGAGGGGGGTTACAAAATATTGAGGACCTTTGCCCCCCCCCCCCCCCATGACGTTTCATCTTCCTACGCCACTGACTAGTTTATCCTGTATTCCACTTGATATACAGCAACCTTGTTCATGTCATATTTTTGCATACGTCGGCTATTGTAATTTTAAAAAGCATATCAAATAGCACGCACAAGGACTTAAATATACTTATAAATACTTGGTGCGAATTAGCACACCATAATAGAAATATATATATCATATGACTGTGTTTTAACATATATCCGCACCATGATAGATATGTGAGAACAACACTCCATTGCATGTCAAAATATGACAACGAATGCTTAATTACACTGATACATGCAAAAATATTACACGGGCAAAATCACTAGTCGTTCCTGTTATAAAGGGGGGAAAATCTAATAATAAAACGCGTTCGTATACGTCTGTATAGAGTAAGAATATTATGTGATAAACAGTTGATGATTTTTGGGGTAACATGGTTCGATTTCTTCTTGTGTATTGTCATGAACAACCTATTAAACAATGACAGTATCTGACTACCGATAAACCAAATATACAAAGATATATATACTTCAAGTTTAAGAATACTTTAACGTTATTCAACGAATTCTCAAATTGACTTAAACTCAGTTTTTTGTGACCTCCTGAACTCTGAAGATTTATAAGCACACCAAAATCTACATGTAACTGCCAATGTTAATATTGAGAATTATCATACATTGGGTTTAATAGCCAGACATATGTAATGTACATGTGTACAATGACAATATAAATATCGGTTATTAACGGGCACGAAATTCAATCTGACGTAATTTCAAAAACGATGAAGGGACATCAAGAGTCTGATAATTAGATGAAGTTTGTATCAATGTACACCCAACACAGTGCCCATGGACCATTTTATACGATTTTAAAAGGAAAAAAGTATCGCTCTTTCCAACGGTAGTAATATGAAAGCGCAGGCGTGGTAGATTTTTCTTGTTTTTTTTTGTCGGGGAGCTTTTCGCCTTTCGCAATATATACGTACTTTGTAGAATGTGAGTTAACCGGGTTTTTTTTATCTAGACCCCTCAAACATGTAAACATGGTCTATGGGCTCTTTGGTTGGTCCATATTGAAAGGAACTGTACGTAGCTAATTCTTAGATCATTGTGGTTACTCTAGGATTCGAGGACGGCGGGACAAGATGTCCGATTTTATGGCATATTTATAGCAAATTTTGCCATTAAAATTCTCCCAAAATAGTTTTTGTAGGTATGCGATAAAAAGTTTCATAAATTCGAAAGTTTTCAAAAGTAAAAAGTCCTTAATTCCACATCAAAGGATTGGAGAGACCTATAGGCATTGTAAGGATGGGCATAAAAACAGTATACGAATCATGTACATATCAGATGCAGGTACACACATCTCACTCGTATAATGAAAATGTGCCTAATTAGTAATAGTATATATGCACTGGTCAGTGTGACCGAGTGGACAGCGACAAACTATTATTTTAATGGTGACTGGACAAATGTAATTAAATCCACAGCTAGGGATCTGATAATTTTTCACAGTTTATATGTTTATGTACATTAATTATAATGTGATCGTGGACCCGCCACATTACCCAAAGCCATTTTAGACGTTTTAGGGGTCTAGATAAAAAAAATCGGTAAACATCCTATTCTACATTGTACTATGTGTGTTTAATGTAGAATAAGATTTTTACTGATTTTTTTTATCTAGGTCTCTCAGTCATATTTTGTGAATATCTTAGATATTAAAGCGAATAGTCGGGCAAGTGACTGTAAAATCGGTAAAAATGGTATTAATATATCCGGTATAATTTCTTATGAATTAGAAAAATAAAACTTTCCGTCAAAATCGCTGTACATGCGAAGAAAATAATAATATCTATGGGAATCCTAAAAGTCCTCCCGGACGGCTAAGAGTGCAGTTCAATCTTAACGCATGCGCAACACCCACCACTCTCCGTAGCAAAACAAAACATGGCTACCGTAGTTTTGAACCAAAATGTTTCCGCCAAAACAACCAACTGACTCACCTAAAATGCGAAAGGAAAGGCAATGGAGCAGCGACAATCCCAACAACTGACTCGGTAAACATTACGACGCATGGAGAGTGTTAATACAACTTGTTATAGTGAAGAGAACAGTTCAAACGAGCACGCGGCTCCGGACCGCTACTGTACGTACTACCTAGGCTACGTACCCGGTACTCCCTGCTCAGCTGATAGTGAGTGAGTCTTCGTATTTTGATCATTATGTAAATAGTCCCTAGCAGTATTTTTTCATAAATGAGTGGTCACATATGGTCACATGTTTCATACCTGTTCCCCAATCGCGTAAAACGTAACCCTGGGGTAAATAGCGGTTCTTTAGTGGGGCCTCTTTAGGGGTAATGAATGCCCTGTATGCTACCGGTCAATTCATACAGTTCTGATGTATATATTTATAGATTTTTAATTTGTAAATTTTTGTTCTGTACATGTTCTGGTAGTGTTATACACATACATTGTATATAGGATTTACATTGTAGGTTAATTGGTAAAATTGTATTGTATATGTTCTGATATATACACATATACATATGTACATGTAGGTTTTAGCTTGTTCTTTAGATATATTTGGAGGACACATACAATATTATTTCTGGTCATAATAATAAATAGTGTTTGTATATTTATTACAACTGTACCTGGTTCATGTGTATATGACAAACTTTACAGAGTTGAAATGTACTGCAGCCATGTATCATTTATAATTATTCTGAATTTTTGTTGGAACTATAGATAATGAATTTTGTATCTTTTTTGAAACAATATTTGATTCTATCAAATGCATCAGTGACACATTCACAACTTATAAAATGTTTTCTCTAAAATAAAAAAAAAAACTGTAGAATGAACCTACATTTATTCATTTATATATATTTGAAATTGATCATTTCAATTTTTGTCATATTCAACAGATATAAAAAATTGTTGGTTCTTTTTTTCAGGCACCATGCATGCATAGTGACATGAATACAGAAAGTTCATCCCTTGGACCTGTATACAAGTGTATGTATACATATACATACAATTAGTAGCATCATATGAAGACTGAAGTATGTTGATTTGAGTGCTCTTGAAAGTAAGCTTTTCCAATATGGACCTAGAAGATCATGAACAGAACATTTAAACAGTATTAATTTATTAAATGTTCCTTTCAACTGTAATCATTAAATAAAATTATGATGCAATACTTTTTCATTGTTTAACTTTGTAGAAATATTTGTTTATATTAGTCCTCTAGATCCAGTGATTATAATTCTTGCATCCATATGCCTGCCCATTTGTTTGTCAGGGCTTGTGAGATAGCTTTTCAATTACTTTTAAAATATAAGGATTTTTTTTTTTACATATAGCTGCTAAGCAATATAGATAACATTGTCTTAGGATTTCTAAATTCTACTTTACAAGAGAGTAGACTCAACATATAAATAAAACCATAAAACTAGCAAGTTATCTGAAATGTTAAAAATCTTTTTGTCTGAACCAAATTTCACATTTATTGTCTATGTGTAACTTGTACATAGACCATTTATGTATTAATACTGTAGTAACAGTGATTACAAACACATAGACTAAAATGTAGTATGTAGTACTATGTACATCTGTCTTTGATTTGAGTTCTAAACAAAAAAGTGGTACCTATTGGGAAGTTGTGACTTGGGTGGAGGGTGAAATACAGAAGAAATAGCTACACATGGAAAAAAGAAAGATATACAGTACCATATGGATTCAAAGTTGCTCCAAAATCAATGAGACTAAATAACCAAAAAAAAAAGCCATGTAAACCCCAAATATGCAATGACCAGATCAATGATAAAGCACCCTTCCACTTCCAGTTATCTGTAGCTATTTCTTCTATATTTCAACCCCCCACTCAAGTTACAACTTCCCAACCTCATGATTCTTCTGTCTTTTAGCCCCCCCCCCACCCCACCCCCACCCCCACCCCCCACACACACATACCTGATTGATTGTCATGTTATTTCAGGTTCCTATTCAGGTATTATTCCTAAAAACCAAAAAGGGTATACACACTGTGTACTCTCAAAGGAGGGGAACCACTTCATTCAAAAATGGAATTTACAATTTCATCTTAATTTTGAAATTTTCAATTTAATTATTAATTACTGGACTATTAAAACAGTATAGAACCCCTCGGCTACAGACAAAGTACTGTGGTACACATTTCTCTTAATTAATTACTTTTCTTCAACTCAATCATCTTTTTCTCCAGAGCACAAAAAAGAACAGGAAACAACAGAAAAGGAAAGTAACATACATGTAGGCCTATATGTTTTCTGGAAATATATATGATGTGTTAATTCTCACAGCATAGGCCTACATGAATGTGAAGAATTAAATATTATCAATGTTTGAGAGAATTTCCTAGTTGTAATTCTATAGCAGCTACATGGAATGTACGTTTACATATATAACATTGTACGATACATATACATCATAAAAGTTTCTTTCCTTCCAGCTGGACATTCATGTCATCTCAGACTCTCTCCAGAACTCAAATATTGTTTACAAAAAAAACAAAAACAAACAGAGACATAGATAATTTAATTAAATCTCTGCAAAAAACTACACGAATAATTGAACACATATATTGTACTTGTAAAATATCTATGTATGAGCTAATTTATTTTCACATCTTTGACAGCTACATGCACGGACGTTCTATGGAACGTTTTCGTGTGGTTTTAAATGGGAAATTATGTTACGATTATTTGTATTTAACCTTCATGATTCGGTTGATGTAAAATACGACGAATGCTATGCTGCAATAATTGCCCCTTGCCGGGGCCCCATCTCTGCATCGGCCGAATATTTGTGTCGATTTCCATGTACAAGATGCTTTTATCGAAAAATGATTACAAAGCATTGTCATTAATGTAAGAATACTTCATTTGCATCAAATGTATCATCTCAAAACAACAATTTGCATACCGCATTAGTGGTTTATCACACGAAACGAAACCGACACGACTGAGAAACACACATGTCCATGTTGACATTTCCACGCAGCCTCGTTTTCAAAGAGTTTGGAGAATTTATATTTAGAACTGTGCTAAATTTACACGGGGCTTCCCCAAAATTTCAATGGTCAAAACTGGACACCGTAAGCAGAACTTGACCATCATTATGGTATACAATGACTTTTGGAAGGCCAAAGAACGCATTTAGACTGGTTTCCTTTGCCCGACTATTCACTTTAACCCCCCCCCCGATATATACTTTAAGCCTACTAGCTATACCAAAGGGGAACTAGACCAAATTCAATACATACAGTAAACACTGAGATATATATCAAACTCTATTTTATACATCTTAATTTTAACATGATGATCTATGTCAAGATACAAGAATAACACCAGAGAATATTGTTAAATATGTGTTTTCATCTTTGTGAAACAGAACCGGAAACATTGTGGGATGTTGAGCCTTGAAAATTATTCTATGAATGAACATAAAATGACATAACAAAAATGCCTATATACAGATGTAGATATCAAACTTATTCGCCCACTCAGAGTAAAGCTGTCGTCTGCACTAGAACTAGATCTGAACGAGAATAACGAAATATACACCGGTCTATATATATCATATTTACACAATATGTAAATATGTAATATGATTCCGCCGTGTGGGCTGTCATTGTGGTTTGTAAACAAATGTTCTAAAACTGGAACTTCAGGTTTTTATCGCGGAGTATTTCCTGTGAATTATCGCTACAGTATATATTTCCATCAAACTATACTTATAAAGCACAGTCTTCCTAGTCCCTCTCCATCCTAGATATGCTACCCAGGTATGCTCTTCCCCTCCCCACACATCCTACCCAAGTTCCCTCTACCCCTCCTCACACACCCTACCCCTAGTCCCCTCTACCCCCCTCCCCGCACATCCTACTCTAGTCCCCTCTACCCCTCCCCACACATCCTACCCTAGTCCCCTCTACCCTTCCCCCACACATCCTACCCTAGTCCCCTCTACCCCTCCCCACACATCCTACCATAGTCCCCCTACCCCTCCCCCACTCATCCTACCCTAGTCCCCTCTACCCCTCCCCACACATCCTACCATAGTCCCCCTACCCCTCCACCACTCATCCTACCCTAGTCCCCCCTACCCCTTCCCCACTCATCCTAACCTAGTCCCCCTCTACCCCTTCCCCACACATCCTACCCTAGCCCCCCTATCCCTCCTCTATCCCTCTCCTAGCCCCCTCTATCCCTCCCCCACACATGTTCTACCCTAGTCCCCTCTACCCCTTCCCACACATCCTACCCTAGTCCCCTCTACCCTTCCCCCACACATGTTCTACCCTAGTCCCCTCTACCCCTCCCCACACATCCTACCCTAGTCCCCCCTACCCCTCCCCACACATCCTACCCTAGTCCCTCTACCCCTCCCCACACATCCTACCATAGTCCCCCCTACCCCTCCACCACTCATCCTACCCTAGTCCCCTCTACCCCTCCCCAACTCATCCTAACCTAGTCCCCTCTACCCACCCTTCCCCACACATCCTACCCTAGCCCCCCTATCCCTCCTCTATCCCTCTCCTAGCCCCCTCTATCCCTCCCCCACACATGTTCTACCCTTGTCCCCTCTACCCTTCCCCCACACATCCTACCCTAGTCCCCTCTACCCTCCCCACACATCCTACCCTAGTCCCCCCCTACCCCTCCCCCACATCCTACCCTAGCCCCTCTATCCCTCCTCTATCCCTCTCCTAGCCCCCTCTACTCCCTCCCCGACACATGTTCCACCCTAGCCCTCTACCCCCTCCATGAGAGCGGCGATAGAGTCTCCCGGAAGCTCCTCTACTTCCCCCCACAAGTCATATCATTCTATCCTCTCTATACTATCACTCTCTCTTCTCCCCACATCATCCCTTAACCCCACAATCCTCTAACCCTTCCTACAGTTCTATCCTCAGCCAACTATACCCAACCCTCCCTCCCCTTACAATCCAATATCAAAGCCCCCTATACCCCTCCCTGGATACGTCCTCTCCTGTATATATCTCTACTTACCCCTTCTCTCAAAGCATGTCACCGATTCTTTTATTTATGGCGTTGCACATTAGATTAATTTATAGATTATTTAATTATAACGGCCAAATATAATAGAATCAAGTTTGCTTTGTAAAGGTGTAGATTTTGAAATTATTTTGAGATAAAGAGAAATCTTTACGAATACATATTTTACTTGAATATAATGCAGGCATACACCACGTGGATTGTCAGACTGAGTACGTCCGGAGACGGTAGTGTCAAGTGGCGTACACAATGTAAACATACACGTCGGTATTATGTAATTTTGAGTGAACTAAAATAAATAAAAGTTATTAACATAGTAAATTCGTAACATACCTGATCCTCGAGTATTTATAGAAATGTGTTATTCCGTAAGCGAGAGTTACGAACAGAAGATGTTGGCGTAAATCTCACCATGAGTATTTCACATAAATACATCTGGAATCTATAACTATGGAATCCCCGACCAGAAGTTTAATGTATAAGATTTAAGTATACTTGATAGTCATTGTGTGTGTTTTCTGAAACGTGACACACACACATATGTGTGCTGTGTGGACTGTGTATTAACGGTGATACAGTTGTGATCCAATGAATTATCCTCTTTCTTGGTAAATATCTATTCCGGGTATATAGGGTATGGTCTCCGATTAGATAAATGTCTCGGTACATCAGATTCCTTCCCACCTAAAGTACACTTACACAAGTGATAAAGTATACCGTACATATCTTATCTTAAACATTTACCTGTAAAGTGGACCTTACGCTGAAAAAAAGAGTGGGTATTTAAATGTAATTAGCTGTAAACAACATCTTAACAGTTTTATAAAGTAATGAAAAATTCAATTTTTTTTTAGAAAAAAAAATCGACCTTTGTCTTTAATTCTGAAGGCGTTTTCAGTTGAGTGAAAAACGACATAAAACATTTGTATTAATAAAACACAAATACATGCAAATCAAATTACTCAATTGAAAGGCAGAGATATAACGTATACAGCATAATCTGTCCATTTGGCCTGGTATAAACAATTTTCTGGATTCTTTAGGTTTTGTTTACTATAAATTAAATCCGGAATTCACAGGGGTCCGTATTTGATACGGTCCGGTTTTGACAGGTTACACTAGAACTATAGGCCAAAGCATAGGATAGTGTTCGAACTTGGTTAGATTATTTAAGGATTAACTTGAATAGATTTTTTTTATGTTATGGAGATATAACACAAAAATCTAAGTGTACTCTAAATAAATTCAATTTACTAAAGATAATCTCTTCAATATTCAAAATTCATTATGGGACTCTTTTGTCTATGAAATCATTACGCCGTCAAATCAGCCAATCAGAAGCAACGTTATAAACGGCGACGCCATTTTTTCCTTTATGGGCTGATAAAGTAAATTTTTAAGCCGATGAAAAATGCTCGTTACAAGCAAAATTGAATTATATGTATATAAATATTATTTTATCGTAACCAAGACGTGTTCATCTATTTTGCAAATAAAAATTTGGCGTAAATGAGCATCCTCGAAAACCACGTGTCTATATTATTTATAAACTCCCCTACGCTTCCACGGCGTACGCAGAACATAATTATATATAATACATTATTTAGGTTCAGAATTGCAGACACTATATTTAATCCTGTTTAGTTATTGCATTTGATATCGATCGTAAAGCTGTTTCTCCAAGATTCAAAAGGATCTCCCCGAGAAAAAATAATTACCATTTCAGGGGCGTAGGAAGCTATAAAATATCACGATTTGAATGGCTGAGATGAGTTTTACCAATGTATTTTGATGATTTTAAAGGCCCCCCCCCCCCCTTCTCAGGCGCGGATCCAAGGGGGGGGGGGCGGACCCGGCGCACGCCCCCCCCCCCCCCCCCCCTAAAATAGGAGAGAGAAAAAAAAAGAAAAAAGGAAAAAGAAGGAAAAAATGAAAGAGGGGAAGGAAGGAAAAGAAGGAAGAAAGAAAAAAAAAAGAGGGGAGAAAGGGAAAAAATTAAGGAATTAGATAAAGGGTGAGAATTAGACAGAATAGCTCCATTTCCTACCTTTACCGTTTGATGTTATTTTAAAATCTAAATGTATTCGACTTTGTAGTACATTACATGCATGAACATACTTGTATCCAGGCACAAATGGAATAATTATATTTTTTTCCGTGTAAGTTAAGGTTTTATCTCCATCGCTTAAAAAGGTACAATGTAAATCCCTTCAAAGAAAATATTTACTTTTTCCAAAAAAAAAAAAA
This sequence comes from Argopecten irradians, assembly GCF_041381155.1. Classification (NCBI taxonomy): domain Eukaryota; kingdom Metazoa; phylum Mollusca; class Bivalvia; order Pectinida; family Pectinidae; genus Argopecten; species Argopecten irradians. Next base: position 4,135 of record NW_027188475.1, on the reverse strand, counting down.
AAGACCCGATAAAATCCCAATATTATTAGATAATTTATTGTCATTAATATTCAATATTGACAGGTTATATCTCGATATTCTTAGCAATAAAAGAAAAGGGGGGATGGGGTGGTGGAAGGAATTGTAGCTGGCCATGAGTCTTCGCTGGTTGACTATATGTCATGCCCTTCGTTTTCCAGGTTGTAAATGATATATTACACATTTTGAATCAGCATTAAAGTCCTGTATTAAATCCGACTATCAATTCACAAATGTGTGAGTACTTTCAAAACGCCAGTTACAAGATCACTACTGACGCCGAATGCTTCTAGAAGCCTTTTATTTGTCCTAGAAAATGTGTGTAAAGAAAAAAGTGGAATGCGACAGAAAATGAGAGCTTCTAGGGTCTGGGTGCACCCCATGGCCAGATGCCTTCCTTTTTTGTTTCAATAAAAAACATATCTTAACGATAATGTTATAAGATAGGCAAACGATGTTAAAAAATTAATGCACATGACAAAAGGCTCCCTATTAGAAAGCAGGATGATAGCAATGGTTCCTGGCACCGGGTTTAAAAAAATAAAAAAAAAAAATTTGGCCATAGACAAGACCACTAGCCTTCTTTTCTTTCGTTGTCCAATACACGAATTATGAAGATTGTGTAAGTTAGGGAAAATGAATTATCTAATCTGACAGATAATGTACTAAAAGTAAAAAGCTTATATCGTTAAAAAACGTTCACATACACTTTCATTAGTCCTATAAAAACGGCGACCCTTAATATTGTGCAAAAAGACTTTTAGTGAAAACAGAGAGCATTAGAGCTACAATTGGTTCTCTATTTCTTCAAAAACCTTCTCAAAAAAGTTCATGAAAAACGTTTCTTGTTCTCCACTGATATTTAGAGTGAAGTGTAGTGTGAATTAAAAGTGATTATAATACAGATCCTTGTGAGAACGGAATGGTTATAAACAGATTGGGAGTATATGGACCATAAATCAAAGAAAAATTGTTGACTTCGTTAATCTCCTTTTTGATTTTAACAAAAATAAAAAAGGTCAAATAAATATGCGCCTTATCATTTTTCCGTGGTATTAATGCGTTATAACAAATCTATAATTGGATATGGCGGATAGTTACTAAAAATAACTTTAAATAATATATATAGTATATGTGAGTACGAGTATATATAGTGAGAAACTTGTGAACGTAAATTATATTTATATACTGGTCTTCATAATATTATAAATGTATACAAAATAATTTCTCTCTCTATCTATCTCTCTCTCTATAAAAAAACAAAGTAAATGCATCGAACTGATTTTTTTAGACATATATATTTTGGCCTAAATGTCCTTTGATATTCCTCCATGATTTGCATTCATTCATATGCGACTATGGCAATGCAAAACATTTCACTTATTACATTTGTACTTGTACAACACGTAAATACCAATATAAAAAGGGAAACAGTCAGCTATGATATTATAATTACCTCCCTTGCTTACACTCTCCTTGTTTGGAGAGAGAAGATTGTTTAGGCTGGCCGTTTAGGCATGGGGCACCCCTAAAAAAAAACAAAATTGTGTAATGTGAGCCATGATGTTTTGGATAATTTCTTTTTCCCTTGGAAGTATTATGATTAAGTGCTATCAAATCGGAAATATAAAAACTCTTATTTTCATGATATACTTAAAGTTTTGATGTCTTCCATAAGCGCGTCATTATCAGGTATTAGGCACGGAACAACTTATTTAAATTTGTCTTCTATGATTCGTACATGCACAGCGCGCGACGCCGCGAGTGGCGCCTTTTCAATATCCGCTCTGGCGAGCACCTTATTCAGGAATCTACTTGTAGAGAGCAAGTTGGTTTTTTATAGCCCCGTAGGCACATGGCCATAAAGGATTCTGTTACAAACTTTACATACTAAACTTTTTGCAAGGTAAAGTCACCAGTAATGATATATAACAATAGTCATAAAGTGTTTATTAAAGTATTACCATCTTGATCAATTAATCACTTTACAGTATATGTCTAGATAATACATGTTATAAAGTGGGATTAGAATTACAAATTCGCATAGCACAAATTTTGTGTTTAATAAGCAGCAGTTAGCAAGTTTAACAAATATTCACTGTTGTTTTTTCCTTTATATTTGTGAAAACTAATCGGCAGTTCGTAGTAACATTTTATTCACGGAAAAGTACTTATAATAGTACATCTACATGGAATGTATTTGGAAAACTCTGGTTGTCAAATTTGTGACTTTTATAGATCACTATTTGTTTTGTTTTTAAGTTTCAACCGAAAGTATCATATCTTGATTCTTTAACATCGAAGCGTAATATGTTACCAAAAAGCAGACAATGCTTCCTCAAAATATTGTTGCATATATAAATCAAAAGTGAATTTGAAATAATGGAGCGATGAGAAAAAGTATTGAGAGCGCATTTACTTAAACTCTTTAAAGTTCTCTCTCTCTCTCTCTTCTCTCTATTAAAAAAATATGGTTGCCACCAACAGGATTCTTATTATTATCATATGTTTATATTTATATAAATTAAACTGTTCATGCGTCCAAAATAACACAAACCTTTAGCTTCTATAGAGATCGAGGGTTTGATTCTGTTTAACTTCCTGATATCAACAAGGGACACTTAAAGATGTGGCCAGGTTTAAATTTTTTGCAGAATAAACTCAGCGAGAAAGGAGTGAGAGAACCACCAAAATCCAAACAAAAAAACACATACCTGGAATAACTGTCCCTAGCAGGGGATTCAACTAGCAACCCAGAGGGAAGAGAATTTGTGGTAATATATTCCAAGAATTTGTGGTAATATTATGGGATAGACTGTCACAACTTGGCCTCTTAGGCCCCTTGATCTCCATGGATTGGAATCATGTAAAGATAATTAATTTTAAATATCAACGGTAATATAACCAACACTTTGTTGTTATAGAAAATTGTTCAATATTATGATTTTCTGTCTTTTTTACACAAATCAACGACTTACCAAATTTAAACGTTTTTATCTGATCAACCCTGTTTACCTTATCCACAAAAACTCCTAAAAGACAGACAAAAAACCAAAGTTAATTGATGCTCTATCATGAATTCAGATTCATCAGTGGTTGATCTAATACTTTTAAATTTCTTGTGAAAGCAGAACACAAATGCCTTTATGTCTTATTTTGGTAAACAAGAAACAGAATGGCGCGGGAATGACCAGATCACTAAACAATCGTTTAGTTAAAGTATATTTTTTGGAAAGCTGAAAACAAAAAACAATTTTTCCTGCCATGAAAAAAAAAAATCCAATACCCTTCTGAAAACAATTTCCTTCCATGAAAAAAAAAAAAAAAAATCCAATCCACTGTTTTAAAGAAAATATTGAGATAACTTATTTGGTATAATATTATTTTGGCTATTTTTTTTCCTCAAGCCATTTAGAGTGGATAAAGCTGGGTACCGGTGCAGAAATTGAACTTCAGAAATTAGCTGAAAGAACAATATCATATGATGTGATAGTTTTAATTGGCAAAAATTAGTAAGAATTAATTTAAAGATGCTCTACGCGATAGGAGCATAAATGATATCCATCATTTGAACAATAAATGGTGTTTAATCGTGTATATAATAGTGTAATTAACACAAAAACATAATATAAAATGAAGTTTAGTTAGCTTTTGGTGCATGCACAATTAGTACTTCAAGCCATATAGGATTATATAACAGTGGTTCAGGAATTTTTTTCGGGATGCATATTATAATTGCACAGCTTTTTATATTTTTAACCTGAATGAATGAAAAATCAGGACTTTTCAATGGTGCGGCCATGCGAATCTTTACATAGGACATTCCCAGATTTTAAACCATAATGACCAACTAAAATAACAACACATCATGACCTGTAAACTATAGCACAAAGACCCCCCAAAATACATCTTAAAAAACTAAAAAAAAACCAGATATTAACATATTACTAAACATAAAACTGACCCTCTCCCCCCCAATCAAACTTCCACCACCAACACATATACATCATTTAACACTATACAAAAAATTCAGTCCGCCCCATTCAAATAACATATTATCCCCACAAAATCAAACAAACACCACACACTTACTCTTCAATCACAACATTAAATCATA
>NW_027188474.1:0-21507 GCF_041381155.1 Argopecten irradians | reverse complement strand
GATTTTTAGCCTTTTGACCCCTTTGACTTGAATGAAGGTCAAGGTCATTCATTTGAACAAACTTGGTAGCCCTTCATCCCAGCAAGTCACAGGCCCAATATCAGTACCCTGGGCCTTCTGGTTCTTGAGAAGAAGTCATTTAAAGATTTTTAGCCTTTTTGACCCCTTTGACCCTGATTGAAGGTCTAGGTCATTTATTTGAACAAACTTGGTAGCCCTTCATCCCCAGCATGTCACAGGCCCAATATCAGTACCCTGGGCCTTCTGGTTCTCGAGAAGAAGTCTTTTAAATATTTTAGCCTATTTGACCCCTTTGACCTTGAATGAAGGTCAAGGTCATTCATTTGAACAAACTTGGTAGCCCTTCATCCCAGCATGCCACAGGCCTAATATCAGGTCTCTAGGCCTCTTAGTTATTCACAAGAAGTTGTTTAAAGGATTTTAGCCTATTTGACCCCTGTGACCTTGAATGAAGGTCAAGGTCATTTATTTGAACAAACTTGGTAGCCCTTCATCCCAGCATCCTACAGACCCAAAATCAGTACCCTAGGCCTTCTGGTTCTTGAGAAGAAGTTGTTTAAAGGATTTTAGCCTATTTGACCCCTTTGACCTTGAATGAAGGTCAAGGTCATTCATTTGAACAAACTTGGTAGCCCTTCATCCCAGCATGTCACAGGCCCAATATCAGTACCCTGGGCCTTCTGGTTCTCGAGAAGAAGTCGTTTAAAGATTTTAGCCTATTTGACCCCTTTGACCTTGAATGAAGGTCAAGGTCATTCATTTGAACAAACTTAGTAGCCCTTCATCCCAGCATGCCACAGGCCTAATATCAGGTCTCTAGGCCTCTTAGTTATTCACAAGAAGTTGTTTAAAGGATTTTAGCCTATTTGACCCCTGTGACCTTGAATGAAGGTCAAGGTCATTTATTTGAACAAACTTGGTAGCCCTTCATCCCAGCATCCAACAGGCCAAATATCAGTACCCTGGGCCTTCTGGTTCTTGAGAAGAAGTCGTTTAAAGATTTTAGCCTTTTTGACCCCTTTGACCTTGAATGAAGGTCAAGGTCATTCATTTGAACAAACTTGGTAGCCCTTCATCCAGCATGCCACAGGCCTAATATCAGGTCTCTGGGACTCTTAGTTATTCACAAGAAGTTGTTTAAAGGATTTTAGCCTATTTGACCCCTGTGACCTTAAATGAAGGTCAAGGTCATTTATTTGAACAAACTTGGTAGCCCTTCACCCCAGCATCCTACAGGCTGAATATCAGAACCCTGGGCCTTCTGGTTTTTGAGAAGAAGTCGTTTAAAGATTTTAGCCTATTTGACCCCTGTGACCTTTAATGAAGGTCAAGGTCATTCATTTTGAACAAACTTGGTAGCCCTTCATCCCAGCAACCTACAGGCCAAATATGAGTACCCTGGGCCTTCCGGTTATTGAGAAGAAGTCGTTTGAATGAAAAGTTTACGGACTGCGGACGGCGGACGACGGACGGCGGACGGCGGACGGCGCACGACGACGGACGGTGCATGATGACAATAGGTCATCCTGACCCTTTGGGTCAGATGACCTAATAATAACCCGAAAGGGACGATAACACTGTAATGTGCAAATGCAGAATACATTACTGACAAATGTCCTTGACTGACTCATAAATGTTCTTGGATATCTCTTATTCTAGACTGACCACAGACATCACTTATACATATCCTTTCACATCTCTTGGCCTTTACCACTCATACATGTCATACTTGTCCTAGACATCTGTTCTACTTCGCTCATAATGTCCTAGACATCCCCTGTCCCAGTCTGGCTACATACAACATTCACACATATCCTTTCACATCTCCTCTCATACATCACTCACAGGAGTTCTATCCTAGTCTACCCTCGCCACATACATCTCTAGCATATCCGCTGTCCTACACTAACTATAAAATCATTCATACATATCCTGGTACATTTCTTGCCCTATCCTTATATATTCTGCCTTCTCTGTAGCAGACATATTAGCCACCATATCACCCGTGACCTCGTGATAAGGAACAGATTCACCACCAACACTGACCATTGGAATAGCTTCTTCATCATCAGTTTCCATCTCCTCCACTGTATAACAGAAAACAGATTTACAGGCTATGGAATATGTTACTGTGCATCAATGCTGAGCAGACAGAAGCAAACACAAACTTTCTATTTGTCTGTAATTTATTAATGCAGTTAACTTTCCTATACCTTTCCTTAATCAATAAATTATTGTGGTAGAATGGAATTGACACCACATGAAACTCTTTTACTTAGATAACTTGAAAAGTACAAATGGCCTTATGACTCCCAACATTGTAGTACCCTGGTTTTTCACTACATGTATTTGAGTTGATTTAATGATGTTCATGTTGCCTGCAGTTAATTCATCAACCACCCTTTATCAATATAAAGTATGTGCTTTTCGTTATACATGCAAATAACTTTTTTCATTACCAGTTGTTGTTGTTGGTTTTGGTTTGTTTGGTCTCTCATCCTCAGAGTCACTACTTGAACTGCTCTCAGCTCCCGGAATACCTGACGCCCCAGGTAAGGGGGGACCACTCCTCTTCTTCTCGTGTATGATCAACAATGTCTCAATCTCATTGGTATTAGGGTGTTTAGGAAGTTCCACTCCAGATGGCCCGGCAACATCCATCCTATCTGGCTGCAGGTAACAAATCAGATAGATAATTAAATATAATATAATGAATGAATATTGTATTTGTATAATATCAGCAAGTGTAAATGTATCGCCTCAATATATCAACACCGGTAACACCATATGCATCCCCACTCTCCATACTCCATTTCATGGGCTGGGTATATACAAAGTATCAATGGACTATAACTGATGCTTATAGATGTTAATACATTTACAGTAGTTGTACATGTGTTGATCTCACTATTTCTTAGGGCTGTTCCAGAAAAACATGTATGGTAGGAGGGAAGGCACTTTGAAATTGGGAGACCCACAGATAGAAGCGATTTTCAATTTTGTTGACCCCTCCACATATCTCTTTTTTGGTGAACGAGACTATGGCATAGAAGCGATCTAATTTTTTGTTTTGCTCCAACATCTTTTTGGATTTACATATTTTAATTTCTAGCATCACTGAAGAGTCCTTGGACAAAATTGCGCCGTAAATGGTGCAGTGAACTATTGTTTGATGTGCTGCATCTATAACTAAATTTGTACAAAGGTACAATCTTCCTAGAACTCCTGAAAATCTGCTAAAGATACCGAAGTGTTGCACAAGGGTAATGCAAGAGTATACGTAGACATCTGGACATTCACACTTAGCTTATGAAATGCCACTTTTCCTCGACTTTATACCAGTAAATCTAAATAAAGATCTATTGATCCAAAAACTAATCCATTGTTTCTCTGTACCATTGCCAAGTTTGATTGAATATAATATGTTTTAGATAAATATTCTGTCATTATTAAATTAAAACATTCAGAAAATAAAACTTTTTTTTATTGAAGATGAACAACCCATTAATATAGAAAGAAATTAACATTTTTCTCAACAGTTATTTTTGTAGTCAGGATGACTGACAGAAACATTATAAAACACAAATTTTGCATTTTATTTCAAGAGGTTACAAATGCTTCAGATCGACCCATCCATAGAAGTGATTTTATTGAAACTCTACCCTGGCACAGAATTGATTTTATTTTGAACCCACCATGGCACATACTATTTTTTAAAGTGCCTTCCCTGGGTGCCATATATGTTTTGCTGGAACAGCCCTTATTAGGAAAGTAACAATTTGAAATCCACTTCATAAGAGAGTGTGATTGGTAGCAGGACTGAAAATATATTTTTCTGTCCTGCTACAAAGGGAAAAATACTGTGAAAAAATACTTAATTACACTTGGTAATATAGAATTTAATAACTTACCATGTCTATAACCTCAGGAGCAGGTGTGGTTTGGACTGTACTCTTGACCATCCATTCTGGCCGATCCTTGATTTTCTGTTTGTCTCGTTTCTGAGCCTCTTCCTCCGTATCCATGGTAATGGTTACATTGCTCTCCATGTCGGTATAACCAAACCCTGTGCCGCGAGTTGCATCCCCAGACCAAGTCCGTGACTCACCATCCTTATTACTAGATGATGGTTTGTTTGTGCTGTGACTGCTGTAGTGGAAATAATGAGTCAAGTAATGAACTTTTAAATAATAAAATCCCTACTTTATCAAAGCTTGATTATGATTTTTTCATGATTAAAACAGTATAATACAGATTGTAGTTGAAAGTATTGATAACAGATCTAGAACTATAAATTTACTGATATATCATCAAAACTAATTTGTCTTGATAAGGCGTTAAGGGCAGGAAATGGTTTAAGACAACAAGAAAACATTAAAGATTACAAAGTCTTTAATTTAATATAATCATATATAGTGATTATACATGATGTAATAATGGATTGTATGACTCTTGCTAAGTTTCATACAAAGTTTGACAATAGAAATCCAGTTTTGAAAGAAAAATACACAGGCAAATCAAATTGACAACTGACCTTTTAAGATGCTTGATATCTGTTGGTTCCGGCTCCATTAATTCTGGTGCTAGCTTGATATCATCACACTCCCTCAACAAGTCAAATACTGATTGGATCTGTTCATTAAACTTTGCCAACAAAGTCCGAGCATCTTTCTTTGGCATGGCACTTTCATCTTCCTCCACCTCACACTCACAGAATGTACACCTAAATGTCTGGCTCATGAAGTCAAACAGTTGATCAGCTTCTAAATCTGTGTAGGATTTGCAACATGAAGGACATTTGAATGATGCCCTACTTGTATTGTCCCTTTCTTCCATTTCAATTTTCCGTCGAACATGATCAAGTTTGTATTTCACTACATTTACAAATACCTGATAACCAATGAAATAATAATTATGTCTTGTGCTTTTACCTTCAGCATCTGTCTCAACTTTCATTCTCATTTTGACAATTTTTTCGTTTTTCAAGGTATTAAGCAATGCTCGTAAATGTTTACGGTCAAATTTCAGTAGCTCTGCTATATCATCTTCCTTCATACATGGGTTGCGCACCAATAAGTCTATCACAATGGCATGTTCCATACTGTAGAAACCTCTGGCTATCAATCGTGCCAGGCGCTTCAATGTCTCTGGGACCTCCGTTAAGATGTCCGGCTCATTCATGATTGATATCTTTTTTAAAGACGATGTGATTCAATGAGTCTTCGTCCAACAAATCATGGTCTTTAGATCTGACAAAAAACGTTAAATACAGTCAAACCTTATTATTTCAGCCTCCTGACCTTTGTTTTCAGGCTAATGGCTAAATATTAAAATACTGTTTTTTCGCGGCGACATAATTTCACATTTTCAGGCCTAATTTTTTCACGTTTTATAATCATATGGTTCTAACTTGAAAGCTGATTCTAAATATGCAAAGCATTTTTTTGTGGGGATTTATTTTTGTTATTTCTTATTGCTCGCGAAATTCGACCACACACAAATATGTTGGTTTACAGTTATCATACTGCAAGAGTTATTGCCCTTGATTTTACATAGTATGTATATCATGCCAGTATATTGAGTATTTATAACATTTCTTTTGTCATTTTGATAATAAAATAGAAATTGAGCTTTAATATTAACAATTTGTATACATACATTGTATGTACACTAGTTTTATTCAATTCATTTATCTAATTCTAGAATAAATCAATTCATGTATTCAATATTGAAAATTAGGCTAAGGTAGTACAGAATGTACGGTATATATATATGTCCAATGTGATCTTCTTATGAATTTATATTCATAGTTGTGATAAGAATTGATAAGTGAGAAGGATTTTTCACTGTCTCTTTACACTACTAAACATCACGCGAGACGCCTATTGGATCGAGAATAAAAACCATTTTTTCTCAACAAATACTTGTCTTATCCGGTCAAAATAAACACCAATGAAAAGCTTAATAATTTTTACGATGTCTAGTATTTTGTTTAAGGATGGAAGATTTAGAAGAAATGTCTTAAATCTTCAATAAAGAAAATAAACAGTTCATGAAATGACAACTCCCTTCGAAATTAAGAGAGTCAGGGGACATAAGTATTCGTCACTGTTGTTTTTTCCCCAATACATTCTATGTATTTTTACCTTTTTTCTTTAAATTTCCTGATCTCATCTATTGATGGAATTCAATCGAATTTGGCATACTTATAGAAAATTGTCTACATTTTCAGCTTATAATATTTGCGCAATTATCTGTTTCCCACTTTTTGAGAAAACAGCATTTCATTAGAAAGCAAAACTTTTTCGTTGCCATTTTTGAAAGTACAAAGAGGGAAATGACATCATAAAATTTAAAATTAAGCAGTGCACCAAAATAATGATATTTTGAAAATGAAGCACCAGAAAAAATTTGAAAATATTATGAGCTGAAAGTGTAGACAATTCTAGCTCTCTAAGTATGCCAAATTTGGTGAAAATCTATCAATAAATGAGATAAGGATTTCCTGGAATATTTCAAAAGAAAAAGTGAAAACACATAGGATACAGCGAAAAAACAACAGTGAGGAAAACCTTATGTCCCACAACAGTACATCAAGGGTTGCACCTGCAGATATCAAAGGATAATCAGTCGCCGAACGTCATGGTCAGTGCACAAACACAACAGCGCTCCCTATGTATTCGTCTAAAAACCCCAGTGACAAATCTTCTTACTTATAAATCATTGATTGTGACAAAAGATACATTGTATTAGCCTACACGTCAATTCCTAGAGTTATTTCCCCTTATACATAATACGTTTTGAAGCTTTTATTTTAATAGATTATTTACAATCATCATTTGATTAATTGATTTATAGAAAAATATTTAGCTTTCAGCACCATGCGTAAGTACCTAATTTCGCCAGTTCGTTTAGACAATAATATTCGGTATGTACATGTAGGGCTTGTCTAACATTGTACTTTTAGACGTGTTCATTGGGCTAACTTTACACATGCAGAGCTAATCTGTGGATGTCATCAATAGACACTTTTATACAATGGAAATAAGTTATTGTCAAAACCAATTCAAAGAGTTTAAATATAACAAAAGTTACCATTATCTCCACCAGCCTGTCACGTACGTCTTCGACTTGAACTCGCGCTGGTTTTAACCGGATGTTATAAAACGTATTCTAATTTTAAAGTGATAGCGAGGGGGAAATCCGGAATATATTCTTTCGATTAATTTCATTTCCGATTTACAAAGGTTATTACTTTATAACCAACAGAGTTATGCGTATGATACCTTGACCAAAACGGATTATATATTTTTAAAATGTAAATGTGAGTTTGGTAATTATATACTGTACAGTACAGCCTCTACTGAAGTACACAACTTACAATTTTTAATTTGATCGTCGGAAACCCACGAGTCACAGCTCTATGTTTGTAGAACGGCGACTCGTGGACGATGTTTGACTTATTGTCAGTACATACTAAACTCTTATCATTTCTTAATGAGTAATTTAATGAAATTAAATTCATAAATGCCGTCGTTCACATTCAGTTTTGATAGATTCTATTGGTGGATACGCAAAATGACAAACATATTGGAACACTTTTTAAGATAATTGTAAAAATTTTCTAGCGTGTGCTTGAATCAAGATTTTTCTCTTGACATTCCACAAAATGATGCCTTCAGGTTTAATTTCATGATCTGTTTACTTGTCAACAGTGTATAAATATTTATAAATAGAGAGCTTTGAACTATGCCTAGTCCAGCTCTGCGTTTCAGCAGGTTTGAATACCCAGAATGGAACACCCCAATTACGGTAAATATAGTTTGATTAATAAATTCCAAGACATGAAAATATGTTTAAATTCATATAAGGAAAGTTCAAACATATTTTAGTTTATTAAGGATGTATTCTTCTGAGGTTTCAGTCCCATTGAAGTCTCGTTTCAACATAGCTCAAAGAAGTTATGAATTTTTCAAATAAAATCTATCAATATCTGTAGCAAGTTGTCAGGTGCAAGTTTTGTCAAAAAATTACATTTCTATTTTCAGTAGATTTTTTATACGGGGATTTTCAGAAATGGTCTATTTGGCGGCCATTTGGAAATTTTGTCTTCTTTTTCGCTTTGAGTAGACCCACAGTTTTACCATTTTTTACTGAAATTGTTTTTAGTTAAATCCTCACTGTGCCAGTTTTTTTAGCTGTATCGAGCTAATTTTTGCTGTAAAAACATTGAGCATTAATGTGTGAAATGATACATTTTTGTCACATTATTTTTTAGATTTTAATTTTTACTCTAAAATACCGAAAAATAACAAATATTCAAATGGGGCAAAAAGTAAGCACACAGACCCCCCATTTTCTGCCTAATTTAGAAAGAACAACACTTTCCTGTTGATTTGCAAAACATTAACAAAAGTTTAATACCAGAACTTTTTCTTTAAAGGGTTAAATTTGGCAAAAATGGCTGAAAACGGTACATTTTGAAGCTCAAAATTAAGGGGTAAGGGTAGCATATGTTGTTATTCTGAGCAAAAATATTAGTCTTATTTATCAAACTGGTATATTTTTAAAGAAGACTACTAGAAAATAAATTCTACAAACATCCATGCATATCAAAGACCTTATTAGGAAATTATAGCCTTAATCTCTTGTGTATATGGACAAAACGGCAAAATTCCCATAAAATCCCATATTTTGTCAACTAGGTATCTTTGAGTGACAATAGCTCAAAAACGAGCACACGGACATATGTTTTTCTTCCATTTTCTTTTATGGTATGAACTCCTATTTCCAAAAATCTATATGAGAAAAAAAGTTTAATTCAAGATAATTTTGACTTCTCAGAGGAGTACATCCTTAAAGTGACATATCTGTCAGAAATATATGGTGTTTTTAGGGTTGTTGCACGACGTCGTTTCCCGGAATTTTTCACAATTTTATTATTTTCATTTTTAAATACAGATAATAAGCAACAGCAAAGAAAATGACTTATGAACATTATCAGTTATTATCCAGCACCTTAATTTTTGTCAATTGCAGTTTTTGTGAGTTTAGATTGTAAACTGAAAATTCTGTATCACATGTTTTAAAAGTGTTCGATTTTGGGTAGCGTTCCAATTTGGGTAGCGTCACGTTATCTTGAATATGGGCTAGTAATCAGTGGACATGTTTACAATGTACGTACAGTAATTCTCCGAGGAATTGCAGCATTGAATAACGGTATTGAGGGGTCACTCTTGTGTCACCTTCAAGCTACAAGCCTTTGTATGCCCGTGATCGATTAGTTTTTTCCCCTAAAATGCCTTCAATTAGACATTATTTTGGATGGATATAGTATCTACTCGTATGTACTTGGATTTTCTATGAAACGATGGTATATATTTGAAGCCCTTGTCCAGATTCGAGGCTTTTTTATCGTCGTCGACGAGTTTTCTTGATTCGATTATTTCCTGTCCAAACATACCGTTTCTTTCTTTCTTAATATGCTGATTATGTTGTTTCATTCAGGCATTCCTTTTCTCGCCTGTAAGATTGCTATTTTTTACTGTCAGACGACCTGCAAGCATGTTAAAATGACACTGTGTTTTCGGATAACAAACTCAATATTCAAAATCCAAAATGGCTGCCTGTACATAGCCACGAGTATTTTCGGATCGGTCTCAGTAAATGTACATTAACTAAGGACTAACGAGGGACGGGCATGTGCAATTTGAGAATAATACCTTCAGTATTGGTACACGTGTTTTCTGTGAAACATTGACAAAAAATCCCAAAACCCATAACGGCTGCTGTGGGCAATGTTGGTGGCGGATTGGATTAAAAACGCACAAATATGGACTATATAGAACATGTATGCAAATGAAATTTCATAAAATCTCTAAAGTTTAGTATGAGAAATAGCATTATAACGGCTGTTTACGGACTGACGACTGACACAGAGCTATGAAAATAAAGAAATAGATAGCACGGTTGCAGTGTTGTATCTTTTTATTCAAGCAGCCTGAAGGTTATGTTATACAGATTAGGTTTGGATTGTATCAGTAACGCCATGTCCCGGTGAGAAATGTACAATTGTCATATGCACTATTCCTCAAGAAACAGCATTTCACAAACAGGAAAATGAAAGTTAAGTAAGGCAACACGCTTTATTAAGTTATACCTGATTAAACATATGTGTATCATGACATTTCTTAACTTAAAACTCTCGATAAGAAAGCATTACAGAAGTTAAGGAAAACAATCCTATGATCGTTGCGGAAGTTTTCTCTAAACTCTGTGAAGATTCCCTATGGAGGATTTCAAGTTAAGACATTTTCTTCAAGTTAGGAGTATTGAATGGATCAGAGTGGGTGAAGCATGCAATCGAAAATAAACTTCGCAAGGAACGGTAATAACATATCAAGAGAATAACATATTCATGTTTACTATGACAACAATAACAGCAATAAAAGGTTTTGTAAAATATACAAATCAACGACAAGCTATTTCTATAAGATATACAACAGGAAAAAAAACATGTTGCGTAACAAAATAATATCAAAATGACTTAAATGGTATATGACACATTAGAATGAAGTTGGGGCATTCAAACGTGATCAGGGGGTGATAATATTAATTTTGAAACGAATTGAAATCATACGCTGTAGTAACCAGATGTTTTCTTGTTGACATACACATATTCCTAGTATGGAATCATCCATTTATGCTACCAATCTAGTTCTTCGCGTATGATAATGTTGTTAAGTTCAGAGACTTGCAGAGTTTGATACAGACGTGAAAGCCTTAATTCGCTAGTGTCATCTTTATAAATACATAATATCATGAAAAAGTTAAAGAACAATATTTATTAATACTAAAATGAGACAGTCATTGAATAGCTGATTTCAATAAAAGACACTATATATTATCAGGATAAAAACAAGGCACTACTATGTGAACACAATGTGAAATTTGAATAATAGTGTTTTAAACTTGTATATGTGAACACATTAGAGATTAATAAATGTGAAGAATTTAACTTTTAATGTTTAAACTTTAAAAAATCATATATATATACAGTGCCTATTTCATTTGTGATATATTATGAATTCACATGGGAAAACTAAATACATAATATCGTTTTGATTATTTCATGTTATATGGATATCGAAGCGGATCAAAAATTGCATACATGTATTGCATGATAGATTGCTCCAGGCAAATAAATAAGTTAGTTTGGATTTCAATAAAACGAATTGAATATCGAAAGCACTGATGTAAACATGCCTAAATACACGTATACTTACAATGTATAATTGTGTGTAAAAATATGTACATACATGTATTCATTTAAACTGTTTGATTACCCTCTACTCTCCGTGTTTGGACACACTATTATGTAATAATAAAAAACAATACGCTGCCACTATATCAGGTCTCTAAACTTAGATGGAAAACAACATCATACCAAAATGTTCTTTTATATTTTACTGTATATATACCTAGTTTTATTCGCGAATCAAAAATTTCGCGAGCCTAAATGCAGAAACTAACATTTTCGACTTGAAAAATAAAAACCAATCTGCCAATAAGAAAATATATGATGTACTTATTAGTATTTTGTTTTGTGGAGGCAGGTGTTTCCAACAACATCAATGTACCGTAAAATCGCGAAGATAAAATCCCTGCGAAAATAACCGGCTATACACAGTATATTATCCCGATATGAAACCACAGTTAATTATTACATTCAATGGTAAAACCTCTTTGGCAAATATTATATAAGGTGCACACAATATTGTAAGCAGACAGCTTGAACTCGCTTAGTTTGTCAGCAAAATCACGTAATACCGTCAGACATGTAGGTGTGCTGCCTGGTGGCGGATTTAATTTTGAACATGAGACAGATATAATTAGAAGAATATGAAATGTCAGTAATGTCTTCGGAGGTTGTAAATTAAAATCTAATGAGTCCTATGTAATTTACAGGTCATTATTCGTATGTTTTTCTTATGCTGTAATTTTACATACTGTAGTTTCATTGTTAAGATGTTGTACAATGTACAAACATGTACATTGTACCTAAAGTAGGGTGTCTCTCTTTTTATATCTCGAAGACACCTCAAGCATTCCATTGTTGGCCATGATTTTTATTAACGTATATATAAATTCCGAGTACAAATTGCGCATATTTTTTTTTCTTGTAAAAAAGAAAGGAGGCATCAATTCCATCACAGTAACATATTATAAGCAAAATATCTAAAGTGATATAATCTCTGTTGATCAGTAGTATAAATATCAAATGGAGATATAATACATAATACTGAAGCATATATAGCACGCATGTAAATTAGGGACTAACTCTACTACAGACAAAAATATACTATATTATACTAAAAAGATACACTTAGATTTGATACATATGTAAATATAAAAAATACGTCAACTATATTCTACTGTAAAACAATTTTTGCGAGCAATTGACTTCCACATGTTAGCAAGGCAAATAGTGATATAACTAGGTGGACTGTTTATCCTGAAAGCACCTCGATTTGTTCAATAATGCTTCAAAAGTTTAAAAGGGTATATGCTTACAAAAACATTACAAATATCAATTTGCAAAGTACATAAAAAAACTTGACATTGAAAATGAAATTTGAGTGAAATCCTTTTTTTCAACATTTCGTGTTGCATTGCATCAATGATGAAACCCACGAGACCTAGAACGAAAAATAGCCTACCACGCATACCTTCAATTTCCAAAGGGCGACCATAATGTACATTATGTACCTGTCAAAATCATGAATACATCGTAAAGAACTGTATTTCAACAGCTGCACCAGACCCTGTCTGATATGAATTTTGATGTAAATTAGAGCAGGTTCTCGTGTTTTGCCTTACTTGGATTGTTGCCTTTATAAAACCGGGAAGCTTATGCAAATAAATTAATTAAGTTTAAAGCACATTAATTGTATTAATCTCCTTAGGATGGTTGCGACACGAATGATTTCTATATAAAACATGTTAATATGATGTTAATAAGTATTACATAAATTTTGTATATGTAAGGCAAAGGCAATAAGATTTCAGCTTCATCTAGTGTTAGTTTGTCGTTGATATTTTTTGGCATTTTGATATAACATGATGTTACACATGATCCACACAATTACCATAGCAATGACATTTAACCTTGACCGTTTATACTAGACCTTTTAACTCGAATTCATTTCCAAACTGTATTACTTCATAAGCTACCATTGTATGAAGTTCCATCAAAATCAATCAACCAGTCTTTAAATAGTTATCGCCTGAAAACCGGACAGACAAACGGAGAATAACACTGTTTCATCGACAGGGGATTAGCAAAGACTCAAATACCATAATTTGTATACTGCAGAGAGAAACGTAACTTTGTTACTTTAAGTACAAACGCATTACCTAGTGCTGCATTGTCATGGCAACTTACAGTATTTTGGTAACTACGATATTCCACTTTTGTATAATATTGCACAATATATCATAAATCATGCTTGATGATATTTTTCACTAAAATATCCTACACAGGAAACTTTTTCACAAAACTTGACACAATCACAGAAAAAAATAATTCAGTACCATGACAAACATTCATTACTTGCAAAAATACCTTTCGATAGATACATCGTATTCTTCTAATAGAGGATTGAAGTTATATTACTTAGGTAATATATGTAATCTTTAAATTATTTTTCAATGCAGCATGATTACATGTACGTGTTTATACTAAAACATTACTTTTCCATGTTTTCTGTTCATGTTATCAAACAATAATGCCACCATGGCAACATTGCAAACAAGATATAACTGAAATTTTCATTCAAAAGCATGACTTGATATTAATTACATGTACAAAATAAAAAATTTGAGCAAGTCGCTACATTTTACTATCAAACAGAATGACTTTTCTTTTTAAGATATATTATAGCTGCCACATGTATTGGACATGCTATCTTTCTATTAAAACACGTTTAGTATACTCTAATAATGAATATAAACTATGACTTTATTATAATATATTGGTCTACATTGTCAACAAACGTTGGCTCTACATCATTGTGACAATAACCAGAAAATAACAATTACTTAATGCATATCGTACACACAATATAACTTTGGTCAGGTTTATATATCAAGTACCATACAAATGGGTTTTTTTATGTATTTTTTGGTCAGTCATAAAAAATAATTGTTTTCTAAAGCAAGCAAACAGTATAGGTTGGTGTCTTAATGGTTTCAACAGGCAACTATACATTGATTATGTTATGATATTAATATAACATGGCCCTTATAAATTTTAGCAGTTTCTTTTTTAGATTATTTACACTTGCTTCAGTTAGCAAATACAATAATGTTAATATTTTCAACCACATGCATGCCATTCTTGTAATTTTTAAAGCATTTACCCTATCCCTGTTTGGCACTCCAGCTGATTTCGTTAAGGAGAGCCATTGGATTTCGATTATTTGAGATTTCAACAGTACAAATAAATGCACCCAGGCTTGCGAATTTAGGTAAATATGGAATTGCCATTTTAGTACTTAAAAATAAACATTTTGAAAAACAACAAATATAACAACATTGCTGGTGCAAAGTAATAATAATAATTTGTATATGACATAATAAGGTTGTCTGCAGTTATAAGAATGCCTTATATTATATACACTCTATTTTTTACGCTATCAAAATATCTAAAAATTCATGTTGCTCCATATTAAAAAAAAGGTTTATTATATTATCCCTATTTCTTTGGCAAAATTAATCATTTGAATCACAATGTAATTCAGTTTAAACTTTTTTCCTTAAAAAAACCCGAGATTATACTTCAGAGTATAACCTGTTTCATATCATTTCAGAACAGGTGCTTCCTGCATTGAATAACGCAGTTGCACACTATGTGCACCCTTATTAGGTTATATACAGTAATCACATTTTTATATACTATAGTAAATCAACTTATTAAAAAGTTAGGATGAAAGTACCACTTTGGAGTGTTACTTGCCTTTTCAATTTTTTTGGTATATTTAATAAAAATATAATATATACCATGTGTGGCATTTCTTTCTTTGACGGCGGGTGATATAAAGTCCAAGTCCCTTTTTTCCATTTTCATTGGAAACACTCATCATTAAAGAGAAGGAAATCTTCAATCACATTAAAATCCAGATTTCCATAGATTTTTGATGTAGAAGTAACAAAATATCTGGGAAAATCATAAACACCTCACCTGTATCCCTGTTTTGTGTGTCCCAATAAAATAAAATATTTGAATCCTATAGATTTAGATAGATAACTTATCATCTAAAGGTGTTAAACCGCTGACAGAGCAAAATAAAAAGTTATTATTTGACAATAAATGACACTGACTAATATATATGCAAACACACAGAAACGAGGATTTTGGCTTTTGATGGATGCACTAAATCAGTACTTCGTTTAGTAAGGGTGTCAGAGCATAGCAGGATTTTTTGGGGTGCTTGTAAATTATTGCAATTAATCATTTTCAAATTTTTTATTTAAAAGATAAATAAAAAGCTTAAACTTTCGAAGACTGATAAAAGTGTCAAGTATGTAACTTTTGAAATTGAAGAAAAAATACCACCATTCTTATTTTTCATTAATAACAAGTAGGCCCAGAGGGCCTGTATCGCTCACCTGGTTTTTTTGTTAGTAAGTATCACAAGACTCTGACAATTAGAAAAATACGTAAAATTGTTTGTCTGCTCCAAAGTTTAATTTTGAATCACAGCCATACAATGATGCACCGGTTATAAACTTGAAAAGAAGCTATCAAAATGTGTTTTCAAGACAAAGTAATTTATATGCGGTCAATCTTGGATTTCGGAGCCTAATCCGAAAAATTTGACACTTCTATTGCCGTCTAAGGACCCCGGTCAGGATCATTTGTATGCAAGTTTCAGTCAAATCGCACCCTATAAGGATGTTCAAAATGTTTTTCAAGATGCTCTGTGGTGGCCATTCTTGGATTTCAGATCGACCCGTCGTTTAATGGAAATACTAAATGTGACCCCTTGTCCCCACCATTTCATGCCCCCGTCAGCCCCATTCATTTGCAAAATTTTGAATCAAACCCTAGGATTAACCATTTCAAAATGTGTTTTCAAAGTGGCAGGAAAAAGTCATGTGGCGGAAATTGACATCTTGGATTTCCCCCCCCTCAGGCCCGACCCTATCTTGCTATTTGCACAATTTTGAATCCCCACACATAAGGATCATTTCATTGTATTAAGTTGCTATACAAATTGCACTTAGAACTTCAGAGAAGAAGTTTTAAAAAAGTGCCAAATGGCGGCTTTGGCGGGCCCCTTGGATTTCAGGGGGTCAGACCCGAAAAATAACAACACTTTGTCAGGACCATGTCAGGATCATTTATACATGCAAGTTTCAGCCAAATCGCATTGGGAGAACTTGAGAAAAGTTCAAAATGTGGCCCCTTTTTCAAGATGGCGGCTGTGGGGCGGCCCATCTTTGATTTTGGATCGACCCGAAAAATAACAACACTTTGTGCATTATGTCAGGATCTTTTTCATGCAAGTTTCAGAGAAATCGCATTTATATGGAAATAGCCAAATTGAACCCTTTTTCAAGACCCCGCCCCTCAGGCCCCCCGGGGGTCAGCCACATCATTTGTACAATTTTGAATCCCC
This sequence comes from Argopecten irradians, assembly GCF_041381155.1. Classification (NCBI taxonomy): domain Eukaryota; kingdom Metazoa; phylum Mollusca; class Bivalvia; order Pectinida; family Pectinidae; genus Argopecten; species Argopecten irradians. The sequence continues at coordinate 4,804 of NW_027188474.1, read as the reverse complement.
AACCTATAAAGATACTACCATTGCATTATGAGTGCTATACTCATGCTTAGTTTCAGAGAAGAAGTCGTTTATATGGAAAATAGCCAAATTGACCCCATTTGACACCGCCCCTCAGGCCCCCGGGGGGTCAGCCCCATCATTTTGTACAATTTGAATCCCCACACCCTATATAGGAATGCAACCATTGCAAGTATGGGTGCTATCCAATGCTTGGTTTCAGAGAAGAAGTCGTTTTATATGGAAATAGCCAAAATTGACCCCATTTGACCCCGCCCCTCAGGCCCCCGGGGGGGGGGGGGGTCATGCCACATCATTTGTACAATTTTAATCCCTACCCTATAAAGATTACTACCATTGCATTATGGAGTGCTATCTCATGCTTAGTTTCAGAGAAGAAGTCGTTTATATGGAAATAGCCAAATTGACCCCATTTGACACCCGCCCCTCAGGCCCCCGGGGGGTCAGCCCAATCATTGTGTACAATTTTGAATCCCCACCCGATAAGGATGCTACCATTGCATTATGGGTGCTATCCAATTGCTTGGTTTTTCAGAGAAGAAGTCGTTTATATGGAAATTAGCCAAATTGACCCCATTTGACCCCGCCCCTCAGGCCCCCGGGGGTCATCAAATTTTTAATCCCTACCCTGAACGATACTACCATTGCAGCCATGAATCGTCATGCATTAGTTACAGAGAAGAAGTCGTTGAGAAGAAGTTTCAAAATTGACCCCATTTGAAAATGGCGGCTGTGGCGGCCATCTTGGATTTCGGTCAGAGCCCGAAAAATAACAACACTTTGTCAGTTAGTACCATGTCAGGATCATTTCATGCAAGTTTCAGACAAATCCGCACTGGTAGAAACTTGAGAAGAAGTTCAAAATGTGAAAAGTTAACGCACGGCGGACGGCGCACGGCGGACGGATCGCACAGCGGACGGACGGACGAAACATGACGACTAATAGGTCATCCTTGACCCAAATCGGGTCAGATGACCTAAAAACAATAACAAAAATGAGGATTTTGGCTTTTGATGGATGCACTAAATCAGTAAAACTTCCGTTTTGTGAGGGTGTCAGAGCATAGCAGACATTTTTTGGGTGCTTTTAATTATTGCAATTAATCATTTTCATTATTTTTTATTTAAAAGATAAATAAAAGCTCTAAACTTTCGAAGACTGATAAAAGTGTCAAGTATGTAACTTTTGAAATTGAAGAAAAATACAAATACCACCATTCTTATTTTTCATTAATAAAAAGTACTATTTGCTTGAAGTGGATGGTGGATGGCAAGAGCCAAGTAGGCTCATGCAATCTGTGGCAACATTTGTACCTCATCTTTGCTGTTTTTCATTTACAATGCTGAATAGAAATGTAAAGCAATTCCAATACTTGTATGACAACCAATATTTTGATATAAAAAATCAAGTAACTAATAAATGAACATTTCAACAACATCAATTTGATTATGTTATCTTTGATTGAATTAAGTTAAAAGCAGCAAACGAGCTGCTGGTTCTGATCAGGGTCAGACTAACATCATTTAATTAATTTAAGCACCTTTAAATTATACATTTTTTGTATCATTAAATAATTTAGGAAATAGTTAAGGAATATTTTAAGACCATCAAGTTTTTTTCTGACAAAAAGAAAGCCTTGATGTAGTTGCTAGAAGTAAGGTATGACAACACAAATAATTATTTTATATATTTTTGTTTTGCTATGTAGTCTATGTCAATAGCAACATACCGATATTTAGTATGCTTCACTGAGACAAACACTATAAATCATTGATATTTTCAGCCATCAAGTGGGAAAACAAGAAATGCAACAGGTGTACGTACTTACAATCATCACCTGCATACATGACAAATACCAAGACTTAATGACTGTTAGAGAAAAACACTAATAAAAATAGCTAATAAACAATACTTACACAGATACCTAGTGTACACCAAAGCCAACCACACTTCCACGATCGACTGGTGACAGTATATCCCTGCCGCTCATATAGAGACCTCGCCCAGTTGTTGATACCAACCAGGAGGGATATTGTCTGTGAAAAGAAAATGAAGGTGATGTAATAAAAAACCCATATTAATTAAGCATTTTGAATATAAAGAGATAATTGATAATTATGACTGTTTTGTCAAGATTCAAATTTTAACACATAATTGCAGCGGTGAAGCCCTTTTGATAATGAAAGAAATCAAGTGTTGATGTACCTGATGAAAAATACAATTTAAAAGAAACCAAAATATGATCTATATGTTTGCAGGATCACAAAATTAAAATCTTTAACACATTTTGAACCGAAAGACAATCTATTAATCAGTCCTACCCGACAGCCATGAACGCGAGCTTCATGGTCAGCCCGGTCCAGTAATGCCTTTCCAATACCCTTTCCTCGGTAGTCTTCTTCCACTGCAACCATATCTAAGTAACATTCCTGCTCCGCAATACTTTCCACAGTCCGTAATCCATAGTCCAAACATTTAAGGCTGCACATTAATCAAACAAAATATAATTTTATAATAATATATTTTTTTTATTTTTATACAATATATAATACTCTGCATCCAATGTAAATTACATTGTAACTTCCTGTGTTTCTAATTTTTCTTGCATCCCACTTAAAACTAAGATTAAATTAAATTTTAAATTGGTTATTATGGTCATTTGTGATAAGTCTATGTTTTAGACATTTTTGTACTGTTTATATATTTTTGATGGCCCAAATATGTTTTGCAAACTACCAATAAAATATGCTATGAATTACATCAAATATAGTGTGAATATCAAAAAAAGCAATATTGATTGGTTATATTCATCTCAAATGGTGAAATTATCTGAAATTTGATTAATCTGATCTACGGATCAAACTGCAGACAATCAGGACATTGAATTATAAATATCCAAAGTTTACTTTGGTGTTAAACACTTACCCACAAACATCACAACATCCAAAAGTATCAAAGGCTTCTGAGTTTTCCCTAAAAATAATTAAATCAAAATTGTCAATGTCAATGACGATAGTTTGATATTTAATTTTCTACAGGAAAAACAATGTATCAGTATGCAATTTGTTTTTCTCACCTCATGATCATTTAATTTTCTAAAATATAAGATTTGGAAATACCTTGGTTCAGAACAAAGAAATTGAATAGATTTAACTTTAACTTTCTTAACTTCTGAGATCAACTATGAAATTAACACAGGAAGTAAATCTACTTTACACACGATTCCTGAACCAAGTACAATGTATGGATATTGTCTATTATCCCCATGGAAAATTACATGGTATAAATGATATATATATACCGGTAGAAGGTGTTTATTGTAAATGAGGTAATTTCGGTATCTGACTAGTTATCCCCTTTAAAATGGGTGTCATCCTATTCACCTTGGTGATGGGTCCCCACGGAAAATGAGGTAGATGAGACCAACAGGCTTGCCTTCAACCTCGGCCACCAAGTTCCTTTGGTAATAGACAGGATCTTGTCCACGCTGATCCATAGAAACTGTTCGAATGACATCAGGTATGCTAAAAAGATATGACATTCATATATTTCTTAGTGAAAGTAATAAGCAAGCATCCAAACTAACAGAATCTGATATACAGTTTACAGTACACTCTTTTATTAATTATACAATACAAGATACCAATTCAAAGAAACTGTTTTTATCCAATACACTTTTTACAAATATACTTGTAAGGAATTATACAGGTATTCATTACATACAATGTATAGTGCATTGATACATATACAATAATCAGTACTTATTCTACTTGTATAGTGCATGTACCTGTACACGTAATTTAAAGTTTGGGTTATTTCTTACGACCAAGAAAAATTTGCATGCATTTCAAAATTGTGATGTGACATTGATCCAATAGCAGAGCGAAAAAGATATCACCTTCTCAATGACTTTTTAGTCAGAAGGTGATATCTTTTATACTACAACAGTAGCCAATACATACCTTCCTTCACTTGTTGCATGGACATATTTACTCCGGAAGGCATTTACAGTCAACCGTCCAGCAAATGCAGCATCCTCTGCATCATCCCTGAGGCAGCGTATGTGAACTGTTATATTTGTTATAGGACCGGTAGCTGACCGAGGCTGAGATACCACTGGCTGCAAATCAGGATCCTTTCCGTTTTGTGGTGTCATAATTTTGGACGGCCAGTTTAGAAACAAAAAATAAACAGTGATTCTGAAAAAATAAAAAATAAAAAAATAAATAAATTGTACACATTATTTATTTCCTTATATATAATATCATTGTTACTGTTGTAAAAACATACCGGTAATTTAATTTTTATTAAAATATAAGGTACAATCAGATAAAGAGTATCATAATCATAAATTTTAAAATTTATTACTGGTGGGGAGGGGGTGTAATGTGTAACTTTACCACGTTATGTTGTCGTCTCAGTAAGTAAAGCTTTTAGCTTCATTTGAACTTTTAAATCTAGAAAGGCCTAACGTTCTATATAATTCACAACAAACGTTAATCAGTAGTCCTAAATCTACATGTATTTATACTAATGTAATTATATTGTTTACATTTTATCCGCAAAACTATTGGCGTTGGCAGATGAAAGGTGTTTTTTGTGAAACATCCGTAACGATTAGAAATAGAATATAGTACATCTCGTTGAATCGAGTGTATATAGGCTTATCCAATAGAACATTAGTCTAAATCTCCATGCTGACATTGGGCAGCTGACATCTGGCAGAGCCCAACAATATTGCAAGCTATAAAACATAGGTTTTTTGTGCGTACGACCATGTGATCA
>NW_027188473.1:0-21575 GCF_041381155.1 Argopecten irradians | reverse complement strand
TCACGACTTCACGAGTCCTATCCTACGTCTTCCATCTTTCTCGAGACTGTATTAAAGCATGGTGAAATTAGCATGTGATAATATCCACTGATCACTGTAAAAAATTAACGTTAAAAAAATATAACTCTGTGGTTTCACTAGCAACTTGAAAATTATGATGTCCCTCTGCAAACTGTTTTGACCTATTGATCAGTGCAATGGTCACTGGTTTTTGTTATACATGTAGTGCAAGTTGATGGTTACATTTAAAAGTAATTCATAAGTGCATGATCACAAATACACTACAAAACAATTAATCAGCTTGTTACATTTACATACACATGGACTTCAAGTTGGTATATTTTACAAGGTTTAACATCTGTAATAATTCTGTAAAAGTTAAATATAATTCTAAAACATATATTCCGAGCCGGTTGTGACTTTACACGACAAATGCTCCACATGCAATAATTATAAAAGCTGATTTCCATTTTGTTTGACACTCTTGTAAACAAAAAATCCAATGAAGCAAATAGGTCATCATTTTTTATCAAAGGAGGAAGTCAAATAAACCAAGGAGTAAACATATATTTTTGAACATGTACATATACGAGCTGTTATCACTTATTTGTAGTATCTGATCGAACACGAATATATTAAGTCTTATATATATCAATCACAAATACATGAACTATATATTTTAGGATGGGTACGAGTTCGCCAAATTCCATGAGTACAGGTTAGCCATGATTGGTTGCGAGTTCGCCAAATGTGGGTACGAGTTTGTTTGGGTACGAAATTGAATGGGTAAGGGAATTATATTTACTCAAAACCTAATACAACTTGTCCATATCTTGTAAGTGTCATCATTCAAACAAATGTATACTGTGTAGTTGCTGTATTTGAAGTGGACACAGAGAGAATATACTGTTGATTAAGGATTTTTTTTCTCATTATAAACAGCACCCTTCAATCCAAAAGTCTAAATAGGATGACACTTGTGTATACATAGATTTCTTTTCTGCACCCTAGGATCTGGAAATAAAACTGTTAAAACTTACCATCACTGTTTTGTCAATGTTTCTGCTACTTGGAATAGTTTGAAACAATTGTTTATGTGAAAACAAATCTTAAATGGATTATTTGACTTGTACTTTGAAATGTTTGCTTTCTTCTGAAAGACTTGGTAAATGATGATAGTCTTTTCATTCAAATCAGAAATATTTAATGCCATATCATGATCCCTTTAGGTAGATAAATGTTCGGTCACTTTTACGTCACGCCGGAATTTCATTGGAAAAAGCGTTGAACAGTAAAATAATATAAGCGCAATACTATTTTTTTAAATTGAAAAACAGAAAGGATATATTTATTCAATTACGGGAGGACTTTTATCAAAATATTTGTAATATTTATGTTTCTATTGATGTGTTTTTGTTGAGAAAATGACGTTTTTTTGGCGCGACAGATGTAACACGCACCTGTATGCGGTTTCAGTTAAAGTGTCACTGTGGTCATACTGAACACCACATGGCGGTAAAATTTGACAAAGAGATTCCCCAAAAACGAACTATCATGATATCATTTCGTTATAATGAATTGTGACGTCATACTTCAAAATGGTGGACTTTGTTTGTAGACTTGCCGATCGACAGATCCGAAGAGAAAAGACAAAAAAGTGAAAAAACACAAATACACACAGTACAAAACGGTACTAATACATGAGATAGAGACATGAATTGTTAATATAAAAAATACGTTTTTCTTCTATTTTAATAACATGTCATAAAATATAGACTGCGACGTCGTTCTACTTTTTTATCGAACAAAACCTTTGTCTTGCAGAAATGACACAAAATGAAATTTTTAAATTGACTGTTCTGTCACGCAAGTTCACGACGTTGAAAAATGACTTTATATTAGGAAGTATGTTTTCTATTCATAATAAAAAAATACGTTTTTGCTCAAATATACATGTGCGAAATCTCTACTGAAAATTCAAAAAAGTATTCGAAAAATTGCGTTTTTTTTCTTTGTCTTGCAGGTTTGCCGAATGTCGGAAATGACGTCAATTGCGCTCGTCATGTTATATAAGATAATGACGTCTTTTACATTAAATAACGTTACATAAAAGTGACCGAACATTGTGCGCGACGTCCATATCATGATCCCTTTAGGTAGATAAATGTATTATTATTATTTATATTCAAAATGAAATACACATGCACTCTTTACACATACTTCATAGCACTTTATTTAGATATACATGTATGAATCCTTATGTGAACGTAGTTTCAAATAAAACCAATTTGAATTGACCTACATGTAAATCTTAAAAAGTTGATAAGCTGATGACAACAAAACGTAATCAGTGGTAGGTGTTGCTGTCTAAATGAAGAGGAAGCTGAAAGAATGTACATGTTTGTACTTATGTGTGTTTGTTTTATGTGAATTGTATTCCACCGCTTTCATGAAGAAGTTAAACTGTTATCTCTTTCATTTTATGTGGTTATATATTAGAGTAGATAGTCAGCAATTAAGCAAATTATTATTTATTTATAATTTGATGATAACTATATACAAATGATAAATGCATATACATCAAACCATACTGTGTTACAAATACACTTTGATAATGCATGATACTGCAGCTATTGATGTAAAAATGCATATAATAAAGTTGTTTTTTTTACTTTTTAGAACATAGTACATTGTAACTATGCTAGAAATCCATCTATACATTAATCACATTTTAGCCAGAATGGTACCTTCAAACTTCAGAAAACACAGAATCGGAGATCCTATATATAAAAAAACTGGAAAGAAAACCTGGCTTATATACACATGTTACATGTATTGTATATATTTTTTTATTTGTTGGATATAAATACATGTACAATACACTCAGGTTCAGGTTTATCAAACTTCTTTAGTGATTGATATGCATCTTAGGAGATTTTTTATTGTAAATTTCTTGTGAAATTACTGATGCTAGCAAACTGCCCAAACCAAAAGAAAACTATCTTCAAATCTTGATATTTGCAATTATTTTTTCAAGCTGACAGAAATCTTGTGTATCTAGCCTCACTGCATTGTCTCTTTAGTAAGGGATATGGCCATGACAGCGACACATAGGAAAACTGCCAAAAAAATTACACTATGTGTATTATGTAACGAACATCATAAATAATGATGATTGTATGAGAATTTGAAGACATAATTGTTTGTTATTTGATTTGGAATACAGATGGAAAATACATTAGAAATTTATGAGAAAATGATTCTTTTAGGTACACTTTCAGACATAACCTATGATCTTTTTCTAATCAGTGACATTTTCCCACCCATTTCTTCCAGAAATGGTTAATTATTTTTCAGGTTAGTTTATAAGTGTTCAAGCCCTTGGTTTGAAGATTTTATTGCTTTCAGCTGGCTGTGACATTGTCTTAGGACTAGTATAAACCAAAGTCTTAGAAGTAAACATACATGTACATTGTAATAACCAAATATGCATTATATATTTGTAGCGGGATTAGACTGGGGCGATCATCGGTGACCAGATAGCTCAGTTGGTAGAGCACTCGGCTAGTGTTCTGAGGGTCCCGGGTTCGAATCCCGGTCTGGCCGCTACATTTTCTCCTGTATATATACCAGGGATCAAATCTAGGTTGTGGGGAAAACTATGGTCCTTTTCAAAATTGGGAAAAGTTTATAATAGCTGCATTATCGGATATTTGACCATTCTCATTTTGGTAGAAATAATCATTTTGAAGTGTTATAACACCTAGAATGTTATTGCAGGATTCAGTAAACAGATTTTTAAGCTCCATCATCATAGATATATATAGCAGATGTATAATAAACATGAATACATTTACAACCAAAGGCTTAAAATGTGATGAAAAATAAGACAAAGGGGGATTTTTGTCATAAAAAGTGTTCAGTTTTAGCTTCAAATGGGATTTTTTTTAAAGTTTAGAGGGGAATTCAATCCTTGAGGGGAACTAACCATAAACGGTTCTAAATCAGAGCTAGATTGATACCTGTATGTACATGTAATTGTTGTAAAAACAAAAACATACTCTTTTGAATGTTGTATACATCTACATTTGAACATGTTATGATGTACATACATGTAGTAACAACATTCATTTAATTATTTACATTAAGCATGTTTTCAGATGGTTTATTAGAAGACAAATTCAGTCTACAGGTTCATATTTGTAGTCTGTTCCAATATGGTTATGATAGTGGGAAATGTTTATTTTAATTTACATACATACAATTAAAGTACATAACACAAATTAACAAAATGTTGTTACGGTGACATTAAATACTTTATTCAGTTCAAAAACATCAGTTTTGTTAATAATAATTTATAGAGTGGTATATTTATGTCGATACTGTAGGATGTATACAAATCGTGAGACGTCAAACTCCTTCATGTGCTATGGTCGAAGACACAATATTTATTGACCTATTTCACTGAAAACGGCTACTTTTAAGTGTTAGAATTAAATCACAGATGCTTACAAACAAACAGGATATGTAGACGTTATATCTGTACATTTAATACAGCTGTCAAATCACCGTCAACAGTAATGTATCTACGCGAAAGGTACGTGTATGTAACCAGTGTAATACCGCCATTATCACGTTACCGGGGACTTAGAGTCGGTAGTTTTTCTAGTGAATATGACTTGACAGTTAACTATATTCTTTCACTTGGTTTAAACAGCAGTTCAAAATCCAAACATAACATACATTGTACCTCTAAAATTTCGTAATTTAAGTGTTTTACGCAAAAGATCAGCTGACATCTACTACCATGCAATGCTCTGTCCATGTAAACCGGAAGTTGCTTTACTCCCGGCGCCACTATCGCTTTACAAAGGGCGATAACTCAAAAAAAGTTATGTTGATACTATAAACAAACAATGATTGAAACCATACTTGGGAAGGAGAAGGAAGATAAGAAGTACAATTGTATCTAAGTAAAGACAGCCAGGTTACAAAAAAAACTCTTTAAATTACCATAATACTTACCGTTTCAGAAACATTGAGTACCAATTCAATGGCCACCGTTACAAACAAGAGTCTAGGGAACCACCCAAGGAGGCATCAGAGATGCACAAGTGTGGACAGTATGTAAAAGATTCCATCATAGAGGCCAGCCAAATAGAAATTCAAGGTCCGTCCATTGGCCTCGTCTGGTGTGCAATATTTGCTGATTCTTCGTACCAGGGGCTGGTTCCTGACCTATATTTTAGACCAACACCAGAAGGGGAGCTACGGAACCGGTGAGAGACACAAGGAAACGCCTCGGGAAGGAAAACCCATGATGGCCGTGTCCGTCAAGAAGTTTTCGGTCCCTTCCACTTGGTCACTTAATCGCCACCTTTGAGGACGATGACGGCCCGCCACAGCAGGTGATGGTAGACAGGTGCCCACTGTCACCTCTTCTATCGGACTGGACAACCTCATCAAGCATCACCCCTCCATGAGGACCTTGACCTTGGATTTGACCCTGGAGTCCCATTGGAATCAATCAACAAACATGCCAGAAAGGGTGGAGGAAGCTGTGGTACCCAGCCCAGTGACCATACCGGTAGAGCCCGCCCCCAGACAGACCACAGACCAAGACCGGTTAGGACAGATTAGCGAAGAACCCAAATTTATTCATTCTGGGAGCAACAAGAGCGATTATGGAAGGCCATACCGCCAGTATATTGAAGATTGTACGGCAGAAGAAAAGACACTTTGTGCCGGAGGGATATCTAACGGTGAAGAGGACACAGACGGCTACTCTTCCTGACCGGACGACATACACCCTAACAGAGTTCTGAATCCAGAGAGTCGCGTCTACACAGAAGCCATTTGAAAAATTATTAAAAAATCGGGATATTTACTCTGTAAATAGTAAATATCCCGATTTTTTTTCATAATTTTCAAATCTTGTATTTTCTGAAAAAAAATCACATGACTGTCATATATACTCATCTGTCCATCCACCAAATACAATTTTTTTTTTGACAATATTCATTTTTATTGAGTTGGTCCCCCTGTGATCTAGGCCTCTCGTTATTTAATAATGGCCTAATATATTGTTTATAACCTATGTTTGTTAGATAAAAATTAAACGTGTCGTAATTTTCATTCTCACGAATCTATGGCAAGCCAAGTTACTTTTTATTTCGAATTTCCGATATCGGAAATTCTAATTCCGATATGGGGATTTCTATTTTCCGATATCGGAAATTCTTTTGCCGTTAAATTGAATTTACCTTATCGGTAAATTCTATTATCTGATATCGTTAAATTACTTTATTAAAATTTCCGTTATTGGAAATTCTAATTCTGATATCATAAAAAGAATTTCCCATATCAGGATAAGAATTTCTGATATGGAAAATTATTTTCTAATTGTTGAATCAAAATAGAAATTCCGATAACAGAATTAGAATTTTCCGTTATCGAATTTCCGTGATATTAAATTAGCCTATATCGAAATTTTCGATATTGAAATTAATTAATAAAAAGCAACTTGCTTGCCAAGATACTGTTTATTCCCGAATTTATGATATCGTAAATTTCTTTAATTTCTTGTGATATCGGAAATCCTAGATTGTGAAATGGGAAATAAAATAAATCCCATATCAGAATGTAGAAAGTTTGATATGGAAATATTGTTTTCTAATCCCTGATATCAAAAATAATAATTTTCAGCCAGAATATTCGACGAATTCATAATTTTCCGATAAACCGAAATTTAGATATTTGACGGATATCAGGAGTAACGTAATCTCCCTGACCCCAAGGATCACCCTCCCAATATCAAGTGACCAAATATAAACCGTTAAATTAACCGGATATTTCTCCGTGAATTGATAGAAAAATGAAAGTAAACATTGGCTTTGTGACCATACGGAATGTCAATATCGAATAAGCTTTTCGTACTTGATTTGTTTTCATTCATCATAATATATTTAGCCAGAAGATTTTGAGACAGACACGAATAGTGATTAGATTTCCCAATATCTTTGCCTGAGGCTGCAATCATAATGGTTTCTTTATTTGAACACTAATTTAATAAACAACAGCAGATGTAAAGGCATTCTACGATGATCATATATCATAAATAAGGGTGTACAGAACACCAAAAATTATTGCCGAATGATTTGGGGCCTTGCTTGGGGAAAATTTGGATAAGACATATGTATATGAAACAATAGTCTGTCTGTTTTTGGGCCGTCTGGTGCAGGATTGTAAATATCAACGTATACCGCACGCACGGACTAGATTATAATTAGGAGCGACCGGCTTGCGAACACATAACTGTCGACCCGCGATTATGGAAACAAAAACACCACAAACTGTCGCTGTTGAATTTAATCAACTATACGGCTTGACAGGAAGTTGGTGATAAAAAAATGAATTAATTAAACGTTTATGTTAAAAATTTTTAGGGACTCTAACAAAATTAACGGAACTTGTATATACACACTTTCCCATCTTTATAAAAATAAAAAGTCCGATTTCGTAAAGGTAGTGGGACCTATAAAACACGAGTAACAGGATATAAATTAGTAACAAGATACAACTTAAAAAAAAGCTGAAAATGGATATGGCAGCAACTGCCTCAAATATGTGTATATTTACGATTATACATGTACATGGCAGGCAGGAGTAATGTATATGTAATACTGATTTAAATCTCTCTGATGCAATGAGGTACGTACGCGGTCAGGCACCAATAAAACTAAACATATATAATCGTGGGTATTACAAGCATTTGGACATAACGTCATTTTGATAACAGCCGTAATTAATAATTGAGTACATTGTGTCAATTATTGATATAGCATAATAAATAACAAATACCAAAAAGATAAAGATATTTCAGTTGTCATGTAGTTATTCCACGTTAATGATAGTACATTGTATATATTGCATGCAATAGTTCTTCACAGTCGATGCACCGAGTAAAACAAATTTGTTAGAGTTTTGAATTGTCAATAAGTATATCAAGTAGTAAAGACACAGATTATGCAGAGTATTTTGCCTATAGTATGAGGATTTACCACAAGTTGTTAAATTTTGTAAAAATGTGACAGGGATGACCGCGTGTGTGAAATAAAAAATATAAGTAGGGGACGGTATAATGTTAATCATTGTATAAACAGATATATTCGTAATGCCTTTTTTTCTAGATTTATACAAATTTGATCACAGAGGTTCCCGAGTTACCCCTCTAAATGTGGGGGCCCTCACGTTCCAAAGAACATTGGTGTTTTTCCTGGAAACCAACGCTTGGTCAAAATTGCCGTCTATCGAAGGGATTACGTCTCGAGACCCCGCAAAATGGTGGGGTCGGGATTACAAACAAACTGTAATGTGCGGGGGAGATAATTCAGGGGTTTTCCAGGTAGAACGCAGTTTGGCGGGGCTCATATGGCACTGGTGTAAAACCAGAACAGCAACCATAGGAATGCAGGTACGTTCATCTGCAAAGAAATTTTGGACATTCTACTTTTACTGACTCGATCTAATGATAATATATCCGTAAGGCTAGCCAAGAATATCACATGGGGTTGTGATCTTATCAGAGAGGAAAGTTAAAAACGTATAAAGACACAAAAATCTATTTTTTGATTTCTGACTCTGCTATGATGTTGCCCTCGAAAAATACCAATGATAATTATTCTCCAGCGTATGTCCCACTATTGAGCCTCACCTGCACTACACGAACATTGTTTTAAAATGTTTGTTGTGTGGTTAGTTTCATGTAGATTAATCTTGTATGTATGAAAATAAAACTATAGGAAACTAAACAATAATACCACTCATTACTACATAATTATATGAAATGATTACGTATAAATTGATAAAATTAAATCGATGTTCGAAGCGGTTTAATTTAAAAGAGATTAAACAACACCCAGCCCCATCTTCAAATTGTATATCGATCCGAATCTGTAAAACTTGTACAAGAGTAAAAAATCTAAATGTGAGATATCGCATCGAAATAAGATGAAGGGAACGTAAGAGGCAAAATAAAAAAAAAATATGTTGAGAAAAATTGATTATGTTTTGAGTATGTAATGAAAATTGGCATGCCATGTGGCATGACATAGTCCTTGTATATGTATGACAAATAGATATACAGAAAACTGGGTTATTATATTTGTGAATTATGTTAAAATTGTTTTGATTATAAAAAAATTAGGTTTCCCACAATTTATCTGTAATTACCTAATAGAGTTGATAGTTTTTGACATAGCTCAGATATGGAACTGTATTTCTTTTTTCATAAACTTTGATTTAGACTTGAGTATTCTAGTGTGTATATAACGATAAAAACAAGCGTTAATCTCTTAGTTTAAGAATGGGCGCCAGGAAAAAGGGTGGATGTTTTGACAAGATAACATCAAATAGGTTTCACGATTAGACTTTGTTTATGGGCACTCAACAGCGACATTTTGTTGAACCAGTAGGAGCCAATAATCATAATCACGTATTAAACCCCAACCTTATATGAATATATAAAACTACAGTGTAAATGTAAAAAAAATAGCTTTATATTAAAACAGACAAAATGAAAAGAAATGAATAAAAGACTAATTACTTTATTAATAGTTATGCGAGTGTTACATAAAATGGAAACAATTTCACTCAACCATAAAAGTATATGCAACATTATTAATAATGTATGGAAAGATAAAGAAATGTAATTAAGCGAATTGGATTTGTAAAATTCTCGATGACTGCGATTCACATTTCAAAGTCATCAAAGTGGTCTGATGAACCTGGCGCATGCACATTATCCGTAGAAAATGGTACAATACCTAGCCGCCTGTCAAATCTTCAAGCACACGCATTGACGAACTTAAATCATTCCTGTACTACTCGCCATGATTTTGCAGCAGTAGTAATCGACCATTGTCAATTTCCTACACAAAAGAAAACGACAAAATTTATATATGCGTTGGATATTAACGACTTAAAATGCTGGACTACCACGTAACACACAACAGTTAAAACAAAAAACATGAATTTTAAACTAACATACTACTTGGAATGCATGTTTAAAATCGCTACACAGCTAATGATTCAGGTGACTCACCGAGATAAGTAAAACAATTTTAGATTTTAAATCACACCAATGGTTTAAAGTAAAGTATTATTTGGCTAATAGGTTATAAACTGTCCATATTATTTATATTCATTCTTTCTTTTCAGGGATGGGTCAGGAAATGGATACATTAATACATACTTGATGATACGAACCCCAAAGGTGACCAACAACTACCCCAGCTCTACCCTATGAATTTATCCCCAAAAAGATTCCACAAAAATCAATCATGGTTAAAAAATAAACTCTGGACTTTTGATTTTGGAAATTGTTTTTATGGTGAATACTATCTAATGGATCATGGATGCTGTTATTAAAATATTTGTCATATGGTAATCCATTAAATGGCATTACAATCAGATGTAACTAGTGGTATTAGGTTTACAGGCCCTCTAATATGTCCCCTACAATCATTGATATCATTCATTAGACAGTTTACTTCAATCTAGTTTACCTTTTCCAACTTTATTTATCGGGCTCTCAGATGAGTGCTGTTTTTGGATGACACAATCTTCTGCCTCAATTCTCAATTCTATTATCAATTAATAATGATTAAATCACAAGTTCAACAATTGTAGATTTCACAAATCACGTATGGTGTACCAAAACATCAAAAAGTGAAATGCCAAAATAAATGAATACGTGAAATTCTAATTTGCCTTTTAAATGTAAATAGAGAAAGAAATCAATTGTAAATTTGTTATGATTAGACAAAATTAGTGCATTTTCTCCAACAATATATGGTCAGTGCCATAGATTAATTCTCCACAAATTCTGATGGCCCCGGGACCTTTTTACACAAATGTGAGAGGAGAAGCCCATAATTATAAACTTATAAATTCCAGGTGTAAGTTGTTTCTTAATATAAAGCATTTAATGAAACTAAAGTTTCTATATTCCATGTGACAATTAAAATGAATCATCATTTGAACCACAAGTAATTAAACTTTACCACATATCTCTCTAAGAAACTTTGATAAATGAGAGGATACAATATGAAGAATTTAATATGCTTTTTCATGAGCGATTGCATTGCAGATGATTATTTTTACTATGGACCGTGTCTTCAGTTACATACTATTTCGTAGTCAATACGAAGTAGAAGCGCTCATAACATATCAGGAAAAAGTATTGGAAAAGTGTAATAAATAAGCAATGTTTTGATTAGCAAACGAACTTGCTAAATAATTAATTTTCTACTAAAAATTGATGATATATAAATGATATTTTATCAGATTTCCTTGTTGCTCTTGTGAATCGTTTCTTTTGTCTAAGAATATAGATCTGTAGCACGCTCGGAATTTGGTCAGCTGTTATATAATACAAGATATTCTATTGAATTATTAAAGCCAAAAGAAAACAAGCACATCTTTGAATAGTGTCAAAGAGTTTTAAACAAGATATATTGAAACAATGGTAAAAACAAACAAAATTTGTAAGTTTCACCTAATTGAATTGTTACTAAATTGTGAACTTGTGGAAGGAATCTTTGAAAGCCTCCATGGCTATAGAAATTTTGTGCTGAACATGTTAAACAAAATTGAAATTGAAAATTTCTCTCAGTGGCTGAGCGGGGGAACCAGGGTGGGGGGGGGTGGACCACGCACATGTTGATGATAGTAGCTGTTGGTGTATACATTATCTTGGAGGACATGAAAGCAGCTGATTGAAGTAAGTTCATCTTGTATATATTAAATATTGACCTACACCTATCACGCGCGTTTCGCAAGTAAGTGAACTAAATGAAGATGTGATATATTGGCCACAACTTGTTGTGTTGTAAAGTACAAGGTATGCGTGGTATTGTGTTTTGGGGCAATGTGACCTATTATGTTGATGGTCATGACGTGAACTTGATTTATCCATTGATTATCCAGCCGGCGCATGCAGCCTTTGATGTTAGGTTGCGTGTGCGGATGGGTACCATATAACATTCTGAAACGGACGCGTCATATACAAGAGTCTAGTCGTATTTTTTATTAACAGCAAAATTTAAGACAATTCCTCTAGATATTCCCGTTCTTAAAAGCAAGTAATTAACGTTGTTAAATTTATAAATAAAACGTTGTTAATTGGTGTTTCGTTTATTCTCCTGATCATAGTCTCAAGTAATAAGTTTTGAAGTATACAGACAAGAGTTTTTATATCCCGGGGTTACATAGGAGTGCTTGTGCATGGTTATGATAAGTAATGTGAAAGGATACAGTACATAACGGACTATCAGCTAACATCACTTATTCGATTCCTTGGGTTCTAGGTTGCGTAATTAAAATTAAATAGTTTGGATCTAGTTAGATAATGGGCAAAATTGTACCATGTACGTAACAGTATTGAGGATTGTTTGAACTACATTAGATGTTTAGGATTTCTATTAGCCATTGACATAAACTTTCAACCTCTGAAATTGCAATGACACTTGTACCATTCGTAGGGACTCACTTGTAATCGATCTTAAGTAGACTGATGTACATTTAAAAAAGATATTTTATAAACAGTAAATGCTTTATTAGGGAAAATGGAAAGAGATAGCTAGAAAATGAAATGAACAAAACACTAAGAATTTGATATCTAGAGAGTGTAAATTTTCATAAGAAGGCAAATATATGGTGCTGGGTAATTTATAAATACACCATGTTTCTAACTTGTTCCCTAAGCTTTCATGTTCTGGATTTGGGATGTCTTTTTTGGGAACAGGTGTTCCATTATCTTGTAGTGGATAAGCCGATACAAATGCACTTTCAGGGAGTACCATGTTTAATATGGTCTGTATGTTTTGAAAAGGCCTGTTAAGCCTGAAATTTAGGCTTGGGGTCCACAGACAGGTTTAATGTTCAGCAGGAAGTATTTGGTAATGGCATCTGATATTTTGACACCCTTGGTTTTGTTGATGAACGTGTGGATAGAATGCTTATGTATCGGTAATTTATTCTCTGGCTTAATTTTCAGGGACCTTACAAAACTTGGGCTAGGTTCGGAGAGAAATGGTTTACCCTCATGCTTCACCAAAACCGCTATTCAAATGCTGGGCCTGTCATGCAGGACCTCCAAAGCTGTCAGGGTTATGTTAGAAGTTCTTGGATTATCCCGTTACTTGTTATTATCCAAAAATGAAAGAAATCTTGTGTAATTTCACACATTCTTATGGTTTTAAAAAAGTTGGAGGGGGGAGGGGGATAAACAATAACGAAAGCAAATTATCAATTAATATAGTAAATTATATATTCTATTGGGTACAAAAAAAGTGAATTTTTCTTGCTCAATTATGAAAAAATAGTTGGTGGCCTTTCAAAGTAAATTTTATAATGATTTTATTGTTATTTTGTAAAGCAATTTTGGTAGGTGTCATTGTATTTAGCAGAGGAAAATTTCCATCCTAACAAAGTTTGATCTTTTTTATACCCTGCTACACGGTTATTCCAATAATTCAGGCTGTTACCATGTTACTATATTGTCGGGTCATGACTTCGGGCTAAAATAACTTTAGATAGGCTCTCACAGCATGGTACTATGGAACGTTACCACTTGAAATTGCTAATTTTGGTATCGCTTCTCCTGAAAAGATAATGATAAAACACCTGTGTCCCAAACAATTGTGATAATTATAGATATTTGTCGGTTCTTTAATATGCACTCGCGATTAACCATATCAATTTGATTCTTGGATATGGATAAAATAGCCTAGTATAATTTGAATGTTCATTTATAGCTGTTTCTTGCTGATCCATGGCATATTCGGGACAGGATATCAGAAGGCATATAACGACCACACTCAAGGCAGTCGCATGGCCCTTTCTATAGTCGAATAATCCAAGCTGGAGGCAATAGGTCTAGCTCACAGGTTCTCAATTAATCGTGTTGGAAACCTGGGAAGTTACATTGTGTGCCAGGGGGTGTGGGTCTTCGTTTACTGAACGCGCAATCAAAAATATGTATTGTTAAGGAATAGCAACTTATCGCCAACCAATCAAAATAGTCCTAGTGATAAAAACGGAAAAGACTACCATATTCTTAGGTTTGTCATTTTTTCAGGGGAATTTAAAAACGCTAGACATACTGACTTTATTATCGTCTTATGGGTCCATTTTCTCATCTTCAATGAATTGCAATCTCAACATCTGCTCCTAAAAAATTCCCCTAAAGATTTAAATAATAACCCCCATTGATAGCTATTAAAAACAGAAATATACCTTTTTGTTACAACCCATTTTACCTGTGACTGATTTCACATTATGTTTAACTCTTTTGTTTGTGTCTTTTGGTTTGCAATTATTTTTTGATTAAAACGATAAATTTTTTCTTGACTTGAAGCTCAAAATCTTGCTTGTATTCTTTAATTTTGGATAATTAGGAAGGAATTGTTGTGTTATAACACTAAGGGATTTGTATTTCATCAAAATTGTGATTACTAACATTTCGGGGACCAAAAAATGAAGAAGGATGTCATTGATTTCCCCTATAAATTTTTTGCCAAGACCTTTTTCTCCGTATTGGTGAAATATAGTAGTTTTCCCCCATAAAACATAGATTGATCCTCGATGCAACAGACGCCACTTGACTTTTTGAGTTAACACGAATACATTTTTTCTTTTAATAATATTAAAAGTACGCAGATTTTTATAGATGTTATGCAGTTTTTAAAGCGATTTAATCGTTGTTTGCATTGATTGGTCTGGTTATTAATCATTGTCAATCATAAGTGCTTTTGAGAGATTATGTTTGTAACATTTTGTGTACATTATATAAGGGTCACAGTGGCTGAGTGGTTAAGATGTCTTAATCCTATTGCTACAAACCCTCCACCTATGGGTCGCAAGTTTGAGTCCCATATGGGTCAGTTGAAAGGAACTGACGCTGGTCGGTGTTTTTCTCCAGGTACTCCGACTATCCTCCACCAACAAACCTGACACGTCCTTACATGACCCTGGCTGTTAAAATGGCGCTATACGTATGAAAACCCCAAGTATTGATTAAAACTTTTCTAAAGAAAAACAAAATGTTATTTAGTACTAATATTTTTAATCTTAATGTTTTACAGACAAATGGAATCTCCAACGGTCTGCTGCCTATGTTACGAGTGTATAACAACACCGCCCGATACGTTGATCAGGGCGGTAATAAGGTGAGCACAGCAGAACATGGTAAAGAAATCACGAGAATATAGACCAGTGTTGCACAAATATTCAGAAATGTACATTAAATATTATATCAAAAAGATGACAAATAGCAATACGGTAATATCCTTGTTACAATTATAATCTTGGGTAAACTTGTCACATTTTACACAAAAGCTTGTGCAGTCTGTGACTTTAAGCACTAGTCCGATGCCCACGACTAGTATTTATGGCGGGACTAGTGCTAATTGTAATAGGCTAGTGGCTCCCCACACGATTAAAATCAGTTAATACTATATTTACAAAAGTGGTGGCCAATTACATTTTGAGTGCATTGTGTATATCGTTATTTCTGTCTGGATGCATCATTTTGTGAGAATTTGCATTCACGAATGCATCCAGACTAATTTGTGTTAAATATAGAAATTGATCATGACTGGAATTTTATTTGCTTTGATATTATATGTATATATCTGATTTAAGTCTTATTTCATACTGATCTATACAAACTATCATACTTTTAAGTTTGCTACACACATATATTTTTATATAATCATTTGATCTGAGTGTCCAATATATAATTCTGAAAGTAAAACCGATTCTGTTCGCATCGATTTACAGAGACCTGGAGCATTTGCTATTTACTTGGAGCCATGGCATTGTGATATGTTCGACTTTCTCGACTGTAAAAAGAACACTGGAAAAGAAGAAAATAGAGCTCGTGACTTGTTCTACGCGCTATGGATTCCAGACCTGTTCATGGAAAGAGTAGAGAAAAACGAAGACTGGACCCTGATGTGTCCCGCCGAGTGTCCAGGTCTGGCGGACTGTTGGGGCGACGAGTTTGTGAAGCTCTATACCAAGTAAGAACTTTTAGTTGCTAGATAGCTACAATTCCATACTTCCATATCTATTCCTTCTTTAACCTTTACTACTCGTTGCCAACTGTTACAGGTACTTGTTTTTTCCATGATCTGACTGTTCCAAAATTTACAACATATTGACTTTTAAAACTTACTCAAGACAATTGATAATTTGCCATATTTTATTTATTTATTTTTTCTCATTTTTTGATTTGAAGGTTTTCAATCACTTGAGTTATTTCTAGTTCAAGACAATACTGCAAACATATATATTTGGTTTAATACCAAATATGTATGTTTGACATATTTGGTTAATACCAAATATGTATGTTTGTAGTATTGTCTTGAACTAGGAAATATCTAAATGTGCAATATCATGCTGATGACTTGGTGCTGAACTTTTGATTGGTCTTGTTCTTCAAGTCTGATTAGTGGTTACTGAAAATTTTTAAATGCACCAATTCAAGGATTGTGCTAGGTGTAAAAAAAACTAATATATATTTGATAGTATATTTCAATAAATCAAACAACAGGAAAAAAACCTTTATCAAATAAAAAAATTTGTCTCCTCAGATACGAAAAAGAGGGAAAAGGCCGCAAGACAATCAAAGCCCAACAGTTTGGTATGCCATCATTGAGTCCCAGACAGAGACGGGTACGCCATACATGTTGTACAAGGGACAGTTGTAATCGTAAAATCCAACCAACAAAATCTCGGCACCATCAAGTGTAGCAACCTCTGTACGAGATCGTGGAATATAGCAGCCCAGATGCAGGCCCAGGATACAGAAAGGCACAATGAGGGATGCATTTTCAATTAAAAATTAGATTTCTGTAGTTCTTGATGAGTAGTGGTAATGGGAAAGAACTACCCTTTCATTTATCAAATCGATCATCCCTATGTACCAAGCAATGACTGATTACATCGACTAATGAAGGTCATGAGTCTGAAGTAACACTTAAATCTGAGTCAATTTGTTGTTTTGTTTTAAAAAAAATACAGTCTTTTGTGAACAAGCATAACTGGGGATAGCCACTCATAATGCAATTGTAATCGTACTTATAGGTTTCTATGATAGTGTCTGGATTCAAACACTTTTGAACCAATAATGATTACGTACTATTTCTGGCAAATAAGCTTACGACTTCATGATTAAACACGGGGGCCTGACGGGTCGCAGTAGTCCTGTTTGCTATTTGTAAAGGACTTTTTTTTCTGAACGACCTGTAACCATGGGAAACATTGCTGCAAAATCCCTGCAGCCATTATTCACCGGGCCTGTAACCCCCCCCCTTAAAGTGTTTAGAGGTGGGGCATTCAATTTCCGTATTGTGATTGATGGAAACAGCTGATACCATGAAACTTCATAGGCGAACTAATGTCATATTGTTCGGGGTCTACGTCAGGTGCCAAATTTTGAGCTATTTTCATATAAACACTTTTTCACGTTTAACCAACAAACATTTGGAAAATAGTCACCCATACATCTGAATGGAAGAAATCCTTATAGGGTCGCATACCCACATTCAAAATCGGCGAGAAATGATAGGGAAACCCCCCGGGGGTCTGAGGGCGGGTCAAAAGCGCTCAGATTTGGCTATAAAAAAAGGTTAATTTACAGGGACATAAATGACTTTTCTCTGCAACTAATGACATTATGATACTAAGCAATGGCAAGTACAATATTTTGTGGTGGGTTCATTATGCAATGGTAGCAGCCCTTATAGGTGGGATTTTTTTTTCCTTTTCCAAATTGTGCAAAACTGAGGAGGAGCTGGCCCACCGGGGAGCATTTCATGAGGGGCGGGGTGCCAAAATAGTCAATTGGGCTAGTTTCATTTTCATGATAAGATCGATCTTCTTCTCAGAGCAAGTGACTAAGCATGGTATCGCACCCATAATGCAATGGTTGAGCATCCTTATAGGTTTCTGGATTATAGATTTTTTTTTTTTTGATCCCCCGGGGCCCAAACGAAGTTGGTGGGGATATACAAATGGGTTCCGTTAGTCTATTTCGAAATAGAGAACGACTTCTTAACTCTGCAACTAAGAAGAGATATTTCCACGAAACTTATAATACAATGGTAGCATCTTATGGTATAGTTGAGGATTTGAAAATGTACAAAGTGATACGGGCTTACCCCCTTGCCTTAAACGGCACTATAAACGAGGTGAAAAAGTTTTGGTCAATGTAGGCACTATTTTCGTAATTTATTTTCTGTATAGAATTACGTTTTGTCTTAACCTATATTTCCTTGGATAGACATATTTGTATGGTATCAAGTAGCACATTGTATGGTTTTAGGTTTTCATTTTTTGAACTTTTTTAACTTTGGAAGTCAGTTTGCTGATTTTATCATATTTGTCAGTAGTCTTGGTTCGTTTCCGCAGCATAACAAAAAACCTAGGTGAACGATCATAGGCACCTTGGTTCTTATCTGTTTTTGCTATTTTAAGGTTTTCACCTTTTTTGACTTTTTTTGTAAACCAGGTTTGCTCAAATGGCAGATTTTTTGTGTAGGAATCGTTTCGGAGCACAACTCTAAAACAAGAAGCAGAGATATTTCCACGAATCTTCATAGACATATTCTTTTTATGGTTAAGTACCTAATTTAGGTAATTGTTTGACATTTTTGGTTAATACCAAATATGTATGGTCAAATTTGTATGTACTTTGTCTTGAACTAGAAATATCTAAGTGCATTATCATGCTGATGACTTGGTGCTCAACAATAACTTTGATTGTATGGTTACTTTGTCTAACATGTCATTTTCTGAAGCCCCTCTCTAGATTTATACTCCATCTTTCTTTTAAGCTGACTTCCTTTTTCCTGGTGTGTTTTTCATACACATAAGTTTCCACAATTGCACCACTTCAGGATCTACCAATGGTGCTGGTGAATAAAACTAATGGTTTTTTTATTGTTTTTTTAAATTTTCTCAAATTTCCCAATCTACTTTCACAAATTTTCATCAGAAAAAAAAATTATTGTCTCCAAGTGATACGAAAAAGATTGAAAAGGTTTTCCAAGACAATCGACGGTAGTTTCCTTGTGTTTAATCATGTGTAGGAAAACTGGTATGCCATGGCTTGTTGTAAACTAAAACCAGAGATGTACGCCATCCCCTGTTAGTACAAGTTCATTGTAAATCTCTCGGCACCTTCAAGTGTAGCAACCTCTGTACGGAGATCGTGGAATATAGCAGCCCAGATGAGGTGAGTTTCCTTTTTAACTTTTCTTTGCACATGCAACTGAGGAGGAGAAGGCAAAATGAGGGAAGCATTTCAAATAAAATTAGATTTCTGTAGTTATGATGAGTAGTGTTGGGAAACAGTTTGAAACATTTTCATGATCGATCATCCCTTCCAAGCTAGTGGACTGATGATCGACTAATGATTGGTCATGAGTCTGAAGTTTACTTAACTAGGGCTAGTTTCATAGATTTTTTTTTTTTATCCCCCGCCCAACGAAGTTGTGGGGGATATATACTTATGGGTTCCTTCCGTCCGTTACGAATGGTTTCCGCAGCATAACTCTAAAACCAGAAGAGATATTTCCACGAAACTTCATATACACATTGGTCTTATGGTCTAGTAGTGCCTTTTTGCTATTTTAAGGTTTTCACTTTTTTGTAATTTTTTCTGTAAACCATGGAAACATATTTTTTTTAAAAACTGAAAATTGGTAGATTTTTGGTGTAAGAATATCGTTTCCGGAGCAACAACTCTTAAACTCAAACAGAGATATTTCCATCGAAACTTCATATGACACATTGTTCTTATGGTCTAGTAGTGCCTTTTGCTGTTTTTAGGTTTTCATTTTTTGAACTTTTTCCGTAACCATGGAAACATTGCTGAAAATATCATATTTTTGTACCAGGTTCGTTTTCCGCGCAGCATAACTGGAAAACCGGTTGAGATATATGCACGGAACTCCATAGGCACATTAGTCTTTATGGTCTAGTAGTGCCTTTTGCTATTTTAAGGTTTTCACTTTTTGGACTTTTTTCTGTAACCATGGAAACATTGCTGAAAATGGCAGATTTTTGTGTGTAGGAATCGTTTACGGAGCACAACTCTAAAACCAGCAGAGATATTTCCACGAAACTTCATAGACACATTCTTTTTATGATCTAGTAGTACCTTTTGCTATTTTTAGGTTTTCATTTTTTGCACTTTTTCAGTTACCATGGAAACATTGCTGAAAATATCATGGTAAATGGTAAATGTTACTTTGCAAAACTCTACCCATCTTTGTGTATATAGTCTAATATAAATGTCAAGGCTGTATACCTGATTCAACAATTGCAGCCCCGCTCTACTTGAATTATACTCCATCTTTCTTTAGCTCAACTTCCTTTTTCCTGTTGTGTTTTTCATACACATAAGTCTCCACAATTAAACTTACTTCAGCTTTGATATCTCCAATGGCGGGGGATCTGAATAACTATGTCCTTGGTTTTTTTTTATTGTTTTTTTAACTTTTCTACCAAATTACCAATCTACTTTCACACATTTTCATCAGAAAATGAAGATGTATTATTGTCCAAGTGCTACATTTCATTGAAATTGTTTTTCCAATAACGACGGTAGTTTCCTTGTGTTAATTGTGTGTAGGAAACTAGTATTTAAATGGCTTTTTGTAAACCAAAATTGTAAACCAAAATCTTGTAATATCCCCCTGTAAACTAGTAAAGTTCATGGGGAAGAACTTTTTTTTTTTTTTTTTTTTCTTTTTTTTTTTTATTTTTTTTTTTTCATGGGGAAAACTTTAGGATTCCTAATAACGTCTTTAGATATTTTTCTTTATTAGGAATATTTTTAATATATGTTGACTCATTGACCCCTGAAATTCTATAATGGACTGTTCCAGTATTTTAAATAGAAGAGTTCAAAAGTGTCTTCAGGGGTAAATGAGTAAATGTCTTTATTAGAAGCAGACTAAAAGTAGTGACCATACCTGACCTGGGTTTGAACTCAATACTTTTGAACACTAGCCAGAAGCTCTACTGTTGGAGGTTCCTGGTCGCTGATGAGTTGCCCAGGAACTGACAGGTTGGTTGGTGACTTAAGCCACTTATCATCAAAAATGTTGTGCTGTTTCAAAAAGACTTCATCAATATCTTAATAATAAATTGTTTATCATGTTTTTGACATTTCCACTATGTTGGTTTCCATCAGGTTGCTGTGTGTAACTTGGCATCTATCGCTCTCAACATGTACGTACTACCAGACAAGACCTTCGACTTCAACATGCTGAAGGAGAACACAAAGGTCATTGTACGGAACCTCAAACAAATCATTGACATCACTTCTATCCTGTGGAGGAGGTAAAAGCCCTTGTAATCACAGACAGTTCCTAGTTTATGTCAACTTAGTCAAGTCCAATTGATAAACAGCGATTTCTCATTAGTATCGCTAGTTCTCATTTGTAACAAAAACTTACTCCATGATTGAAAGATCTTTACATCCATATTGATAAAATGAT